>NW_020455604.1:247802-284845 GCF_003342845.1 Nothoprocta perdicaria
CAAAGTAAATGGAAAAGTGGGGTTTCTATAAATTAACAGAACACAGGTACTGCCCATTTGAAGGAGAAACTATTATAGATTATGACAAAAAAAAAAAAAAAAAAAAAAAAAGAATAGATTGGGAAGAGAATGGATGGAGATATACAGACAAGTATCATTTGATAAAGTGAAGCTTCTCTGTTATTCCTTACTTATCCAAAGCAAAGTGTTCACATTTTCCCTGGGTCTACCTGGAATAAGACCTTGAGATGACATATGGACAAGTGCAGGTTCTCTGCCGAAGGCACAGAAAGCATAGTGTAGAGCACACACTTTACTATAACGAGCACATGCCTTATTAATGTAGCACAGGATGTTTCTGTCATACATTCACATGCATATTCTGGAAAAAAAAAAAAAAAAAAGCCAAAGAATACACTTTTGAAATGTCCCCTGGAAACTGCAGCTTTCTGCTGCCATTCCAGGAGGGATCACTGTGTATCTCTCCTGCACAAATGACAAGTGAGATAGCAGGGCTAGCTTCTTGACTCAGTATCTCCCCTTCCATCAAGACAGAACTTTGCTATAGGACTTAGCTGACTTTCTGCCTAGGTTTTTGTGATTGTTCAGTTCTTAAAATATTGATTCAGACAATGTCTGCACAATTCAGACTAGTAATTCCAAGGATTCATTTAGTTTCTGCCCTTGACTTCCTTCCCTCTGCTACCCCAAGTTGCCCAATTTATTAAATCTTGTTAATTCCCTTCTCTCTTTGTTATTCCTAATTATATAGTTGTCAATCTCAAAACATACAAAAGAGAGAAATTTGAAAACATTCTAGGATTTGTATTATACTATTGAATGAACTGTTATTTTTCCTATTGCACAGGAGAGACAGCTTTAAATGAACTTTTCACAGACAAAAAAAAATGGGTGAGACTTTAACAAGAAAGAAAAGAATTGTCAGGTATATAATTATTTTACTGCTTCCACTTCTGTTACCTTCCTCCCCTACTGTCAAACCTTCATCCCCTCCTCAACTTGGTTAAAAATAATTAAAAAAAAAAAATCAAGTCCTTCTTATTTTATGCTAAATTTACAGGAAGAACTGAAACATCTGAGACTCAGAGGCTTCTGCCAAAGCTACAACATTCACTAATACATGTGGATGCATTTGCTTTGAGTAAAATTACTCGATGTTAACCATACATCCATACACACTCACCCTGGAATTTTGGACCCATCCACATAAGTGAGTTCTAGCTCAGTCTAACAGCTTAACAAGCTTTGGCCTGTCAACAGACCTAACAAAACTGTCCAGCATTCACTGCTAGTCTGCCCCAGTTGCAAAGTAAAACACATTAGCTTAAGTCATCATGAAGTATAAATGGAGCCCATTACCACAGCTGACAAATGGTGACTGTTTATCCCACAGTAACTTGAGCCATTTGCTCTAATAATTCAAAGGGTAAGAAACTATAAGGTATGCAGCAACAAAATACAGAGCAGAACAACCTTCTGATACTGCTGACAAAGAAAGAACTGAATAAAAAGATCTCATTTTTATCCGCTTAAGTCAGAGCTGTAAAACATTGAACAGCTTGATGACTTGGATACCACCATGAAGAAAGTCCGACAGAGCCCATAAATAGGAATGGATACAGTAGCACCACAAAGAAACTGAGCTTAGGTCAATTATGTCATCAGACCTGCAAAACTGCTTTGAAATTGCTTTGAAAAGAGTGAAATGTGCAACATGAAAGTGAGGAAGTGCAACATGAGCCTTGAGGCATTAGCTCTAGAGAAGCCAAAAAATAAGCATGAGCAATACTTCTAACATCTGTGTTAATAGTCCCAACATCTAAGATCTGACCCATTCTGAGACAAACTTCTGGTAGGAATAAATTTCCTAATCCAGAAAAAAACCATAACACTAATAGTTTTCATCCTTGAAGATACAGGTTTTCATTACATGATTGCTGTTGATATGAGGCATCTTAAAATATAATCACTTGTTTACGTCTACTGTTTCATTTATTCTAGAGATACAGCACTTTATGTTTTATTAACAAAGCATACAGGCAGGAAGGTGCAAGTGAAATGTGAGTAGGGTCAAAGTTACTCTCTTTTTTTAAGATGGAAGAATTAATGGAAGGTGTACATAACTTAAAAATACCCAAAATTGGGAATTGGCAATGAAGTTGTGGGGTTGCAGAGTCTGTAAAAAGTGCCTGTTTAGGAAAACATTTCATGCGATGATATGGGCTTTCCCTCAGCGAATCTCTTCTCTTTGCCCGGGGTAGACTTTCAGCACCAGCTCCAGCTTTCAAAAAGGCAAATTGCTTTTTGACAGCTGCTAATTTCTTCCTCAAGGCACTCCTTCAATGCCCATTCTTAAAAATTTGATTTGCTGCTATTTAAAACACCAAGCGTATGTTTATGGTGGGATAGGTAGCCTGTTTAAAACTGTTTCTACTCTCAGGAATTGTTGTAAATAAAGCATAACTCTTGTGAAGGAGCTGTCATCCAGAAGTCTTGTACTGAGTCTTCCCAGGTTATAAAAATAACATTTCTGAGAACTAAAGAACAAGGATGACTTATAAGAAATATATACAGCCCTGAAAGTGACTCAGAGAAAACAATCCCCTCTGGCTGGATCAGCACTGAGCAGGATGCAAGCCACGTGATGCACACTCTGTTGCTCAATCTGAACCCCAGGAGCAGGAAAGGCTGGTGATGGATTTTGTATCTCTCATGAACAGATTAGAGCTTCCTGAGCTTTACCCTACTTTTCCAGCTATTCCAGTATCCTTCAAGCATGCAAGAACTGACATGCCACCTCTTTTGGCCTAAGCGCCTAACCCAAACATTGGTCTTGAATTTTATTTATGTATCGGTAACAGCAGCAGGATAATCTAGGTTACCCAATTTATTCTGTTTACAGGACTGTCTTTGGTCTCTGCTTTCCACAACTAAAGATTCCCAGTTTACAGCTGCCAGCCTCTCTCAGCTTAGCCTAAAGCCTGTCCTCCAGATTTCCCTAGGCAGCCCCAAACCATGACTACTTCAGCTATGCTAATGCTACATGTTCTCCCTTTCCAGGATGCTGTATTCATTCATCCACATTATATCCTTTCTCAAATAATAGCCAGTTAAACTTGGAACAAGCTCTTGAGCCACTCTGCATGCATCTTCACTTTGCTATATGTCTATTAATTCTTATTTAAGTGCCAGTTGTGATGACAATCAATTCTGTTAACAAAATCTGTAACCATCTATATTTTTTTGTAGTTTTAACCAGGTACTTTTGTACCATTGAAGATAAATTCATGGAGTTGTACAAAAACAATAGTTTAATATACATTTGCCCCATCCAGCTCAGGATGTTTTGTAAGGCATTAAGCTACGCATTTCTGTTTTGTTTCAACTGGAAACTTTCAAACTAGCAACCACCTTAGGGTCCTGACTCTGCTCAACTGTTTCAATTAATGCGCGCACACACATATATATATTATATATATGCATGGCTATATACTTAGATATATATTTATATCTGATATATACTGATATATATACTTAGATAGATAGACAGATAGATAGATGGATAGATAATGTTTCCTTACAATATAATGTAACAGAGACATAATTCTTCTGTGCCTCTGTAATGCATCAGTTTTTCAGGCTTTTTGAGGTAAGTAAAGGGAATATCTCTATGTTCAACTACACTTCTGCCCACTCCACCAAGGCACTGCTGATAGTTTCTCTAAAGGTAATGCTGTATTACCAAAGTAAAACATAGCAAGTCTAGATTTTGGAAGAGAAAGGGTAAGTAGCCCACTCATCTCTATGGGAAATAAAACCTCTGCTTATAAAATTAGAATGAATGTATGGATCCATTGTCAAACATAGAGAAATAGACCAGATTTACCTAGTTTTATATTCTCTTAGTGAAAACACTGAGATGATTGAGCATGAGCTTCAAAAAATAAAATTGAGCAAATTCCACCAGTTGTTATAAACAGACTCAAACTTCTCTAAAGTTGTAAAGAAATTACTGGCTTTATAGTTCCTCATATTTTATAATCTTTCTCCCAGTGGGTGAGAAATCTAGTGCTTACACCGATGCTTCTTCTACTATAGCAAAGCTGCCAGCTGTCTTTGTAAATGACGTACTGAAGCTTAGAGCGCTGTTAGCAGGAGGCTGCTGTTTGGCTGAGAATATGGCCATATCCCCTGATTTCTATTGACATGGTGGGCAGAAAGCCTTGTGAATTTGTCAGCAGCCCCATCCAGTCACTTTCCATTAAAGAGTACTCTTAGCTACTGAAACTTTACTCCTACATGAAATCTTCCTGATATCTTGTTTTACCTTTGAAATGTAGATAGGATCTACAGTGTCAGAAACTTGTCTTGCTTACAATAAGATTACCTACCTTCTATCAAAATTTGACCATGGAAATAAGGAAGGTTTACCTCCATTTTACATTGGTAGAACTGAGGCTGAAGTAGATGACACAACTAGGCAAAGACTGACCTAACCATGGTGAAGCTAGATGTACAACTAAGGTATTGCAAGTCTTTCTTGTACTTTATATACTAAGTCACACTGCCTAAAAAGGTTAAATGTTCTCATTTTTCCCCAGATCTTTTCCCTCTGTTTATCAGTCCCATATGATGTTAGAGCAACCTGACATAAGTAGGTGTTGACTATATTTTACTGGTGCTCTCTAATTACCATCATAGCTCTGCCAAAATGATTTCACTTGAGTGAAAGCCAGGCACAGCAGTAATGGAACTTTTGTAGATATTCATAAAGTCTCACTGTCCAGATTAGACAGTCATCTTCAGTATATAGAATTACCACTCATGTCCTTTGGAAAAGGGGACTGTTTGCTTATAAGAAACAAATTAGGCAGAATATTAATAGACTTAGGAGATTAGGCATGTGGGAAATAGCTTCATAATTAGATTTGTCAATAAATACTTGGAGAACAAGAAAAGGCTTTTGGTGATAAGTCATCCTAGAGGGCATTAGTCACATCCTATCCTATCCATCCTGCCCTATCCACAGATGAAGGATAATGAAGTCATCACCATTGTTTTGAAATTAAAGACTTTGTTAAAGTTACAACCTATACTGATATTCAAAATGAACCTTTAAAAAAATCTTTTGAAATTGTGTGGCATAGCTGGAGAATGAACTTCTCCAGGCTTCCTCTTCTGGTCCCTTTCAAAGGCTTTCCTCATGGGACACATCTCTGTGTGATGATGACACTTCAGTGATCACACTGTCTCTCTGGCCTGGGGGAGGACCTCTATGTGCTGGTTCTCCTAGACAAACTTAAAACACAGAAACCCAAATTTGTTTTTATCTTTGGGCAACATAAAGGAACAATTATAATTTAATAGTTTATTATTTACTTACACGTCTTTTTTTTAACCAATATTGTCCAGACTGCTCTGGTTCTGGCTTTAGGGATGAAGAGATGACCGTAAGCCTGCTATTGTGTGTGTTGGGGTGCTCCTCAAGTATGGCATTGTGCTGCTTTTACATGAGTCCTTTAACAGTCACTATAGATTTAAATCCAAGAGCAAGTATCCTGTTATAAATCCATAGCCATGCAAATTAATAAGGAACAAACTAAATCACAGGTCTGAGAAGCAGGGAAATATCTCTAACAGAGAACTCCCTAGGGGCTTTTTCTCTCCAGTGCCTCTTGATAAATGACTACATTTTCCCCAGCACAAGCTAGAAATATACTTCGCAATATCTGGCAGATCTTAAATAAATTTTTTGAAAATATATACCAAAATTTTCCAAAATATTTGCCCTTGCTGCAACATTATTCATACACTGATCATGAGTTCAATTAACACATGGATGGGTCTATCCAGAATTACAATTTCAAGTTATAAAACTGGGGTTTGTACATTCTAGAATTCTGTACAAACTTTAGGAGCTCCATTTCTTCAGAGTTCTACATCTTTTAAATATTTGCTTTTGAATTGAAGCTAGAGATAACGTCACAGTGTGAGTAGAATGTAACAACATAAGTATGTGTGAGCTAACAGGGAGAAGGATGAATTTTTAATGCCGTTCATTCAGAGACTGTGAAAAGATTCTGTGTGTATTCTGTCAGGCACATCTACCCAGGTTTCTCTGTGTTTAAAATTATCTGGGCCATATATCTCAAATAGCCTGTCCAGGAGAAGTGGTAAAGTTACAAAAACAAGTGAAGTACTCAGAGCTCTGGATTTGAATGGATGCACTAAAAGATAAATATCTACCATAGAGTAGATATCTACCACTGAGTACGCAGTATATCAGGCCTTGTCTCCTACAGGTATGTGCTATCAACTTAATTCTGCATGAAGTTTGGGTTGTTTTGTCTCATGCAAATTGCAGTGTGTCTTCCTACACCATAAACTGGCATTTACACAGCTATACCAATTTGTGCTCACAAGCAACTGAAAGAGAAACTGGTCCCAATACAGGTCAGGTCTCTGTTATCCAAATTTTGAGAAAAACAGTATATAATACATTGAGGAAATTATTCTTATGTTGGGCCAAATCCTGAAAATCCACTTCAGACAAACCTCTGTACTGATATCACCAATAATTTTAATCAAGAGGTGACACAGGAGATAGCTTAGAATGTGCAGAAGCATAAAATACTCTGCTTCTTCAAAGACTGATGAAATATACCTGCTTCCTTTGAGATCCATTTTTGTTTCTAATTTACAGATCTTAATGATACATTTCATATGTTGCTTTTCATATATTACTTATTATAAGACTGACAGATCTTACCATTAGTAAGAACGGGTTTAATTTAAAGGAATATAAACAGTGCTGCAGAGCTGATGTAAAAGAAGTGGCAATTAAAATGCATCTGCTATGATGGAATGAACTTTAATAAAGATCTTAATGATGATATTAGAAGTCATGCATGAAGTTTTATTCCTTATGCATGGAGTAATGGTAAAAATAATAAAAACTCTGATAAAAATATAAAATGTGGCATTTGTAAGCTTGACAGAACTATGGCATTGCAGACATTTTAATACAACAACAAGGGGAAGGAAGGAAGGAAGGAAGGAAGGAAGGAAGGAAGGAAGGAAGGAAGGAAGGAAGGAAGGAAGGAAGGAAGGAAGGAAGGAAGGAAGGAAACTCCCCGTTGATTGCCTGCATGTCATTTGAATCATTTTAGTCTAAATTTCCTTTTTCTTCTGTTAAAGGTCATTCTTTTGTAATGTGATTTTTATAATTGTTGTCATTCTAGATCATTTATGTCAAATTTAGGCCAGATTAATTTTGAGAGAATCATTCTAAGAGGTGATGAGCTAATAGATTCATGTAACAAGTTGGGCATAATACTCAGGAAGTGCCTGCTGAAGAACATACAAATCAAGCACAACTTTCTGTCTTCCAAGTGTGCAGATGCCTGTAGTGATCTCTGCTCTGTACTGATCTCTGCTCCACAGCCTAACCCAAAGTGACTGCTCTGCCCTCAACTGAATCAGTTTCTCCACAAACTCTTCTCCAGACCAAGTTCCATCCGCCAACCCCGCTGACGAACACTATCCCCAGCAGTGTGCACTCGGCTCCATCCATCAAGCACAACATGTGAGTGCTCCGCATGAAATGTAAAATTGCAGACCGGCAAAACCCATGAAGGCCCGGGGAACAAAAGGTGCCACAACTCTATTCTCAGCTCACCAGGCCTCCCAGGGAGGCGTTGAATCTTTCTTGGGCTCAATTTACTGAAAACCTTTTTGCCCATGTGACTGGCTGTCTGTGTCTCGGGTTATTTGCACTGCACCCTCAAAATGGTGGTTCCTGAGAGGTTTCATATCTTTTTGAGGTTAACTCCTCCCATAGTGGCTCGACATCTGGTAATCTACCCATGGTTTTAATTGCCTTGTGGCCAAGCTCCTGAGCCGAATACAGTGAGAATGTGCTTCCAAAAATCTACAAACTACATTTTGGAAACTGTACAGGAAGACTTATCAATTTTGCTTAAATTTAGAGAGAAATCAATTGGAAAAGAAAGACTGGAAACAGTGTATTACAGTTCTTTGGGTATTTGGGTATTAATTAGCGGCAACACGTAGAGTCCCTGTGGTGGCTGCTATTGTAGTATTCCAGAGTGCCATCTATACCTATTAAAAAGAAGTAGCAAACATGAAATAAGTACTATTTAAAGCACACTGAGGTCTTTTTGTTGTGGTGTTGTTTGTGTTTGTTTTCTTTTCTTTTTTTAAAAAAAGCTTTTTAAGAACATCAATGATGTAATTTTGAGAGTTTTGCCATCAAACCGCACTGGGCACTGAACTAGCTCTTCAGCTAGCTAAAACCGGGTTCAGTGAATGACTTGAGCTGTAAATCAGCAAGTGATCTCACCAAAATGAACAACATAGGTTTGTGCTTAGAGTTATGCACTAAGTCTGGCACTTAATTCCACCCCTATCAGAGTATACTGTGACATGCCTGACTTTCCACGTTGAGTCCAGGCTTACTATTGGCAATATGCTGTTGTCAATCACACCTCTCTAATCTATTATTTTAAGCTACCATCATGACCTTTTTTTTTTTTTCTTCTCATATAAACTCTGCTATTCTTCTTGCCCTGCCTTTTGGTTTTCTGAACATTGTGGGAGAATTTTGGTCACGTTTTTTAACTTTTCTTAGTAACCACAAGGGTTCAAAGCTTACTGTTTTTGTTGCTGCTGATGGTAAAGTGAAAACTGGGGTTCTCATGCAGCTGTCCAGTATCAAAGGCTGAGGCTTTTCAGAAAAAAAAACACTAAATAACAGAAAGCTTGTGATGAGAACATGAGAGCTTACAATACAAGGAATGACATGCCTGGAAGCAAGGGAGTTCTGCCCCTGTGAAACTGGCATTGAGACCAAATCCCAATCGCTCATTGGGGATTGTATCATTTTCTTACTCTTTACAATGGAGTTACCACAAAAAAAACCCTCTAGATATTTCTGAACCTTTGGACAGTCTTTTTTTTTTTTTTTTTTTTTTTTTTTTTTTTCATTTTGTTTCTCTCCAGTATTTACTTTGTTTCTTTCCAACATTTACAATATGAGGACTGAAGAGTTACCAAAACTTTCCTCTTCTGCCCGTCTATAACAGGCACATATTTTCATCAAATACAAAAATACAGGGCAGCAATCTGTAAAGCTTACTTGAATGTGAAGAGAAGCTTTCTCAGCTGTGCAGGGTTCATTCTCTCTCATTTTTTTTTTTTTTTTTTTTAAATAAGACTGAACAATGTTAAAATGCTGCCACCTTCTGTTAGGCACTTATGCTGCTAATAGGCTGCAGCAGCCTATTCCCCCATTTCCTCCAGACTTGTAAGTTGATTTATACTGATCCTGAACTGCATTGCTGCAATATATAACATGACAAGTTAAACGCAGTGCCTGCCAAAAAATCTTGATAGGCTCAGCTTTCGTGCAGCAGCACTTGAAAAGACCATTACTACTGCCATCCAGCTAAAGTATGCTCAATATTTGACAGTGAATTATCTGAACAGCAGTTTATCTCAATGTTCACTTGGTATTATAACAATTTAAGGATTCAAAAGACAAGAGATGGGGGGAGTTAGAAAAAAAAGAAACCCATTGTTTAAACTACAGTGAGTTAGAGCAAGTTTTCCTATGAATTTTAATGTAATCCTATATTTACTCAAAATGCATTTCAGATCATAACACCAGGCAGATAATTAACATCAGTTTAGACCGCATAGAGTTTTTGTTATTTGCTGTTAAGATCTTAAGGCTTCAGAAATCCAACCGTGAGTTGCATTTCTGTCAGAGATGATTTGTACACCCTGTCCCAGGCAGGGACTTCAAGATCAGGCCAGTGACTAAAATCCCTGCAAAATTCCTGTCCTCCCCTCTTGAAGCCTGGTGTTAGGCTCACAGAGTCACTTGAGAAGACATGAAATCAATAGTGTTGGGAGGGTGCAGGGACAAGTCTCACTGAGACGTTCCAAGAAAGCAGTGGTCTCATGAACTCCCCTTCACAGGTTTGGGCTTATGTTCATTGCAGGATGCACTTTTTTTTTTTGGCAGAGCAGAACCTGTGTCCAGGTGCAAAGCCAGGACCCTCCAAAGGTCACACTAATAAGAGTCTGCCTTGACAACAGGAAGATTTTTCTGCTTAACTACGTGATAAAGCAATTGCAGCTAAGTAAACTTTTCTGGCAGAAGAGTATTAAGTGAAAAGGATTCGAGTCAACCAAGACCTTTTGCAAACTCATGTAGATTTCAACAGATAACGTTGGCTGCAGAAAAAGGAAGAAAATAGTTATTAAAATATTAAAACAATCAGAATATTTTGGCGATTTTCTACACCTAATATTCTGAGGTGCAGATTCAGAGTTATTTACTGCAATCTTAGTTTTAAAACATTTTTTAAAGCTCAGAAACGAAAAGCTGCCTTTTAGGTTAAGCTGAGCATTCCTGTTTCATGAAACTCTAGCTCAATCAAAAAAACATGTTGTTTTCAACAGAGTTCTGAAAACCACCTTACCCAGGAGCTACCAACAATTAGTGGCTTACAGGCAAATAACAAAGAAGGAAAACCTTCCGAGCAGGTAATGTGATACTAGTAATACTGGGCGATGCTCCCTCTTACTGGTGTGCCACAGCCAAGAATAATGTTACGAGGTGCCACAAACAGCATGTTGCCTCCAAGCCATGTTTTGGGGACAACAGCCTAAACCAGAAGCTGATCTGTGGACTCCCAGTGATCCCTAAGCCACTTCTGAGGATTTTTAGAACCCAAATAGGAAAAGCGAGCCACATGCCAGTGGGCTTAAATTACTTAGATAGGATCTGCACCTCTATATTTAGGAGTCTGTAAATCAAAAAAAGTTGAAGATTGCTCGCCCAAACTACCTATTACATTTAGATAGATGCCAATCACTTTGATATTCAAGCCAAGAAAGTCCAGGCTCTCCGTCATGTTGGAAAGTATTTCTTACAGAAAGAAAATATTTTATATGAATCAAAACTAATTACATTTAAGTACTGCAGAGTATCATTACACATTAATCTCTATATATATCATTGCTCTAGCAATTGAACATTTTCTTTTCCTTACCACAAACATTTCACACTAGTGGTGTTATACTTCATTTCACCATTGTAGTGGATGATGCTGTTCCTTTCTTTAAATAATGTGGTTTTATTTTCCTTTATAGTGTGGTACTGACAGTATCAAAACCAAAACATAACAAGATTTCATGTATTGGCAGTATTTCTGCAGGCAACATATGAACCATGCAGGAATGCTGATAGCAGCTACAGAGCATTCAAGAAAAAAATTACCACTGATGGATCATTTGGGACATGGTATTTTTAGACATAAGGGGTCTGCTCAAAGCAGGAAGAAAATGTGAGGCATATTTACTTACTCTTAAAAAAAAGTATAAGCTTGTCCTCAAACGAGAACTGGAAAAGACAGAGCCATCTTTTATTCTAACCTGACTCACTAGACTTTGTACATATTTGTTTAAAATAGGGAGGTCAGTGAACACAGCTACATGCCTGTAGAAACAACTTGAGAGCAATGTGTAGGCAATCTACAGTAGCTCAGACTTGCTCCTGTTCTCTGCAGGCAGTGGCAATTCCAGGGGGATCAATAAGGAAGACCCTTTCTGTGTCAATACCAGCAAACACAGGCTGGAGATCTTATTCAGTCATTTCTGAAGTATACTTTAATTACACATTCAGTGCATTTTGGAGGACACAGTGAATACACACCTCAAACAAGAAGATATTTTAAAATGTCATTTGACGTAATTCCTACTTCTGCTAATGTTAAGGAGAAATAAGCACCAGCTTCTATGAAAATGAAGTTTGCCAGTAAATTCTATCATACCTGCTCCACCTTACATATTCTTAGCTGCCTCGGTACTTCTGGTAAGGATATTTGTTATTTGGACCTACAGAAGAAATGTTTGAAGAATAATGCTCTTTATAAAAAATGTGTAAAAACTATCTCTGATGTTTAAATAAATTTTCTAATGAACCACAGTCAAAAGGATCACAGTTTCCCTTCCTTCCTAATATAAATTATTTGCCACCTTTGCAGAGATCAGTCTAAGTGAGCTGAATAGGAAGGTTTCACTGGGGCCTTCTCCTTGCTGCGAGTGCAGCTCCCTGTCTCTGGCTGTTCTGGGGATGCTATTTTCCCTGTCATCCCTGACATCCTGACCTGGGACATTCCCAGGGTACATATGAAGAGGGACTCCATCTCTCATGGCAATGTCTAACACTTCTGTCCATACACAGCTCCTTCCCTAGAAGTGTGTCAATGCAAACATCTTTTCCTATTTCACAAATAGCTTAGATCAATATCTTCTTACTTTATTCCTGCCTCTTCTGGTGCTTTACCCTGGAGTGAATTGAGTTTTCCATGTTATTTGTTGTGCTTCTTTCCTTTTCTTATTCCTTTTTTTTTTTTCCCCTTTGAGTAGGATTTGTGGTTTATTCTTTCACCTTTCTTGCTCAAGGTTTTTCTTGCTGACACAGCAGCCATTACCCACAGCTTAGCTCTCCTAACACCATATATCCCTTCATTACATGAGACTTCTTAGAAATCCACCTTAGCACTCTGAATAAAAACACAACCTGGCCTTTGATTTCTGGAAAGTGTTGGGCTATGGGATGTCAAAGGATCACAGCAATGAGCTGCTGGGTGATCTGCAGCTGGTCTTTGCTGGGTGCCTTGGGCAATAGTAGCTCTCTCTTCTGGACCTGTTTTCAGTACCACATTTCTCAAATTCTGGAACATGTTGTTGGAGTGTAATAAGCTTTATAATACCAAAATCAGCTTCTCCTCCTTGTGTAACTTTTAAACATCTCTTTCTTCATTTGCAAAAGTAAGAAACATAAACTGATTTGGTAGGCATCATTAGCAATGCACTGCTAATAAGAAACCCTTGCCTATTCCAGGTAGAGACCTGAGAAGCCTGTTCCAGTGAAAG
This sequence comes from Nothoprocta perdicaria, assembly GCF_003342845.1. NCBI lineage: Eukaryota > Metazoa > Chordata > Aves > Tinamiformes > Tinamidae > Nothoprocta > Nothoprocta perdicaria. The sequence continues at coordinate 260,793 of NW_020455604.1, forward strand.
CCTCTGTCTTTGAAACGGTTTTTGCAGGTGTCAGCCCATGGGCATAGTTATCATTTCAAGTCTGGATGTTATTTAATTATGGCACGCTGTGCTGAGAATCAATATTCAGTAAAAACTTAGAAGTCACAGTGGCTTATAGAGTGTAACTAAGAAATCACTGCTCAGCATTGACTCTACCTGTTAATGCACACGCGTGAACCTTTCCTAGAGTTACCCTTGGACTGGCTTCTCTGGTGTAGAGGGACAGTGATTTCATGGGAAGAGTTGTGATCCAGATGGTTCCTACTTTTGATAGGCTCTTTTTGGACATCAACTTGGTTATTAGCCACTTGTTCCTTCGTGCTTTGTCTATATGTTGGGTATATCAGTCTTTTACTTCCCTCATTTTAAGAGGAAAGTTATAATTATCACAAGTTGTCAGGCATCAGATGTTACACTGAGAAAATCCATACAAGTAGGTTATGTAGAGAGATAAATCTAGACATGAGCTTTCTATCAGGAAAAAAAAAAAGACATAAGAAATAGCAAATGCTTCCCAGGTATGTCTCCATTCTGACAAAAAGAACATTAAAAGAATTACAAGTTATACAGAGTAATTATTTTGATTCATTTCATCTCAAGTTGGAAAATTTGGAAAGAAGGAAGACAAATGTTTTTTTTTCTCCTATTGAAAAATGTCATCATATTTAACCACTATAAAAAGCTCTTTCATTATTTTCAAACATCAAATATTTAAAATATTTTAACATTTTCATTTGCTCAAATTATACAAGGTATCAGAATTTCTTGTAGGAAACATTCTGCATTGCAAAGTTCTCCATTTCTTTTAAATGTGTCTTTCAATGGATAAATTTCATAAGAATTAGGAACATCTCCAGAAATGCAAACTGAAATTGAACCAGCTAAAACTCTTCCTTGAAAACCTGAAAAAAATACTTGAAAGAAGTATTCATCCATACCTGTGCAAACCTTCAGTACATCCAGAATAAAAAGCAAAAGGCTGCAAATAGTCAGATAAACACAGGGCTCTAAGCGGGCAGAAACCAAGATGAGGAGAAGTTCTTAAGAGTAGAAGACAGCTCTTAAGAGATTTCTGTAATGACAAGGCCTATGCCTACTTCATTGGGCTGCAAGTATCTGCTTATTTGAAGAGCTGTAAGGCAAATGCAAAAAAGCAGTAACCCAAAATACTGTTACTTTTATCCTGCTTTTCCCCCTTCTTATTGAACTGGACTTTTCATTTTGTATGAAGGTCAGCTGGACAGGCAGTTTGAAGCTCCTGCACATATAAAGAAAAACAGGAAAAAAGGAGATGAAAACAAATGACTGCCCTTAGTGTGCAAGTTTAAACTCCGTGCTACAGCGCTGGCAAGAATGTCCCCCCAGGCAGGATCAAATACAAGTGGGATATTTGCAGCTCCACAGACATCAAGTGAAGATGCAGCCCTGCATATTTAGCCTGGTTTCCAGCACCGCAGCAAGTGCTGGTGCTCTGCTTCCCATTGCCTCTCTTGCAGCTGCTGGGAGGAGAGCTGCTCTCCGCAGAGGTGGCTCCAAGCTCAGCTCCGGAGCTGCTCTCCCAAACACTTGAGTAGAAAGCCAGAGCGCGGCTGCCCCCTTCTTCCACCATGCAGCCAGGAGGAAAGGGGAGAGGAAGGGGGAGAAAGGAGGGGAAACCCATTCACACCGATGCATTTCTCTTTCTCCCAGCAGCTGACAGGGAGCTGCAGCCAGCCTTTCCATTAGAAGTTACAGAAAAGGTGAGCTCATCTTATTTGATTAGGACTGTCACCATCAAACAGTGTTTGCAATTAGTCCACGCCAGCCTTATTCAGGCTTTGGATTCCTTTCAGCGGCGAAAAAGGGAACACTTGAGCTCCATTGAATTGGAGCGTGGCATCTGCTGCGCGCTGAGGGGAGAGGTTGGGGGTCAGCGCTTGATTTTGATAAAGCGTGCCAGATTAATTGTCTTCGGTAATCCTGTTTGTCATGGTAGATGTGCAGAGAAGTCTTTGTGGCACAGCCTGACATATGGGCTGGCCGGCTGCTTGCCTATTCAGTCACTCCCAGCACATGCTCTTCACAGTTGGCCTAGTTCCCAGAGCCTTGTTTTCCAGGGGAGCGGGCCTCCTGCTCCCATTCAGCTGGCCTCCAGCTCCACAAACAGGCTCCCTAATCTTCAGGCCTGTCTGGGCCATTCAAAGAGATTGCATTATTCAAAGAGATCAAGAAAGAGGCTGGGGAGGGCAGGGGGAGCAAACCAAGGGGGACAGAGAGCAGTGCAATTTGAAAAAAAAGAAATAAGTAGTCATGTACTTCAGGCAGAGCTCTTCAGGAGGCTGATTATAGTCCCTCTCCAAATCTGAATCTATCATGAAATTATACCCTGCCTCTTTTGTAAAATAGATGCTAATAAGAGGTAATTTGGACTCTGCTGATTATTAACTCCAATGGAGACACTTTCTCCCTCCCCTCTCCCCCCCATGTTTTTATTATGAATTCTTGGATTTTTTCCCCCACTAGAATTCACACTCAATGGCCAAAGATGAAACAAGAGACCTAAGGAGCCTCTTAAAGTGCCATAGGGCTAACATAGCACTATTGAGGAACAACAAAAAAATCTAGCTGGGCAACTTGGCCTGCACTTACTGCAAGTCCATGGCTGAGTTTAAATGCCTGGGCTGGGGGGAGGGTGGCCCAGCTCACCACCATTGCACAGTCCTGCAGCAGAAAGGCAGGCTGCTTTGTGGAGCTATGCAGCCACGCGGTGACTGTGTATTTCCCCAGGGAGGCTGAGAGTGGGAGGGAGATGGATGAAAGCTGATGGGAAAAGGAAATGGAAAGAAGTACTGAGAATGATCCTTTGCTGGGTTTCTTAAGAGCCATTTGATTACGTGCTTAACTACGTATCCATAAACATTACTTTATGAGAGCTCTTAGGATACAAAGTCTTGATGCCTGGGAACAGAGAATTGGGAACAAAATGGGAACAGCTTTGACGAAATGTTGATAATTCAGAAGCTCAGCCAAGATCTTTCCTCGTATAGGCAATAACCTGGGCTATTTCACACATACCTTCCCTCCCACTTGGTTAAAGCTAGGGTTTCAGCCATAAAAGATTTCTGCAGGTGTATGCATACAAAGTCAACAGGAAAAATATCACTTTTTTTTCCCCTGTACATTTAGTATTTTTTACCTGTAGACAGCATTTCGCTACTGTTTAGAGAAAGGAATAAAATCAAGTTCATGAATTGCACTGAGTCAGGGTATACGTACAGCAGTTATTCTCTGTACCAAACTCATGGTAGCACAGAACATCATTCACACATGCTTTATGATCATTGACATCAGATTGTGTGCCACATATCAACCCATTTTTGAAGGGTCCAAGCTGTCCAAGCCCTTTTCTACTGCAGGCAGAAGATGATGATATATTTTCGATTTGCACTCTGTAAGGAAATCATTGCATATAGGTGCCTAACAGTATGTCAGAAAACAGGCATAGCTGACAAGTTACACCATACTTTATAACACTGAGAAATGACAAGGAGAATCTCAAATAGGGTCAAAGATCTTTCTTTGACATACTCTTTTTAACTACCCTGTTCCAGCTTCACCTCTTTAAACACAGACTCCCAGATCCTGCTCCAGAAGTTTCTGAGTAACATTGAGCCGTGTCAACCCCTCTGTCCTCACTGAGTCACTGACGTTTCTTCTGAACAAGCTTATGACGACCCTCTGCTAGCAGCTGCAAAGGTTCAGCATCTCCCCATTTAAATTCAGGTTTCTTCATAGTCAGTTAACATCACGGACGTCGGAATTTATTTTCCTCACCTTTATTCTGATTAACACCCATAAATTATCTAAGCTTATGACAGCTATCATGAAAGTATTGTTTTACAATTGTTTTCATATCTGCTCTAGAGATCAGCTTTCAGACTGCATTTAAATATATCATCCATACTCTTTAGAGGTAAAATTGCCTGTTTGGGAAATTATTGAAGAGGAAGGCTATTCCCAAGTCAAACGTTGATAAAATGCTTTCTCTCTAACAAAGCCATGTGTATATTTATATGAACATTGCTTCTGCTATTACTGCTGCTGTTGCCCTCTCTGAGCTTCATTTCCCTTACTCCCCCACATAATGAAACAGATATTGTGCTGTAAGCACAATGAAAGAAACATAAGAGAACCAGCATTTCTTAGGTCTCCTCTTCTAGGTTGGCCTTATAGAGGAGCTGTAAAAGAGAACTAGACACCTTCGCTCAGACAGAATTTTTTTCCTACTGATTTAGCAGGCACTTGAGTTTTCAAAGTAAAGTTTATTCCTGAGGCTTCTTTTTTTCAGTAGAATCCAGAATAGACAGCATTTTAATAGAGTATAGTGGAATTTCCACAGGGAGTGACAAGCCAAAAGCAGATATCTCTTACTTTTAGAAAAAGCATTTGAGGACTTGGGTTGTTTGGGGTGTGGGCTAAAAGGCAATGATGGCATGCTCAATTAAGTAATATCTTTACACAGAATTTATTACTTGTAGAGGAAAGACAACTGAGTTTATATTTGCAAAGATATATTTGTTTCATATTTGAAAAGTGTCATGTTATGATTAAGTGAAAACTTATATTTTTATACATATGTCTTTTGTGAAGATATCTTTTTTTTTTTTTTTTTTCCCCCAAAGCCAAAGGAATTGTATTTGATGAGAACAGGTTAATAAACTTCATAAATTTTATAACTTTCATAAAATTCAATATTTGGTAGTCACTTTAGGTATTTTATAATTCATTAGGATGCTAAAATATTTCTGCCTATCCTTAAAAAAAGTCCTGATCTGTCATAGATATATTAAAAAGATATGGAAACATGAAAATATTTTTTCAGAACCAAAACAGCAGAGAAGTGAGCAGATCCTCAACATTTAGTTTAAATCCTTTACACTAAAAAGATCACTTGTTTTACAGTCTTTTATAAGATTTACATGGTAAGGTTTTATGAGACTCTCATATAAGCTTCAGATAGAGTTAAACCAAACATCATATAAGTTATTTACCAGTAAATAATCCAAACTATCATTTAGTAAACTTATTCAAGGAATTCCAGGTATTCAAATGATTCCAGATGGATTTTAAACGAAGTGAATATTTGGATTCAGGTTAAGACTGTCCTGAAGAGATTTCCTCCATCAGTTCGCAGCTCGCTGTGAGTTATGGCCAGCAATGAATAAGAGTTTCAATATCAGTTTTGGTCGGTCCACTTACCATCCTTCCCTTTGATTAAACTGGTCATTTCTCTATGAGAAGAGAAATGCCTTCTTGCTTCAGGTACAGTTTGAAGAATTTCAGTATTGATTAAGAACTTAATATAAAAGATGCAAACTTCTAAAGGTTAAAATAAAATAAAACCGATAGGACATTTTAAATGAGTTTAGTAAAACCCTTTGTTATATTTTGTATAGTGCTCTTCATGTATTCTGATGAAAATCAAGCGCAAAATCCTGAACTATTGTGTGGCCTAGCACAGCTTATGTAGAAATTGGCAGAGAAGACAAAGGATCAGTGCATTGGTGCCTTCTAACATTACAAGTTGATGTCATCATTAGCAGGCATTAAAATACTATACTGAGTTGTCTTTCACCAGCATTAAGCAGCACTTGCAAGAAAGCAGTTGGAAAGGAGATTACTTCTCTAAACAAAGTTACACTCAGTAGATAAGCAAATCTTGAGTGGTTTGTTCCTCTCTCCAATATCTTCTTAATGATAGGATATCTCCTTCTGATATCTTTCCTCTTGCAAAGTTAATTTCTTATTTCCATAGAGAATAAAGTTAATTCCCAATCCATCTGGAGTTCATAAGCATGCTTGTTACTAAAACCATCTAAAAACTTCAGGTCAACAGAACTAAATAACACACATACATATCTATGCTGTATGATGCAGTCACATCTAAAACAAAATAAAAACTGTAATGTATAGGCAGTGACAGGTCACTGACAAAACCTAAGCATGACACCAGAGGCACAACTTTTGTTTTCTGATTACCTCAATGTATATTTGTGATTCTGTATCCCCTAAGTGTTTGATAAATCTAAAGTTAAAAACAGGAATTGAAATAAAGCCATTTCATACTACATTGTATACTTCTTGACATTAGTTCCTAAGAATCATACTGAAGAAAATGTAAAAGAAAATTCCAGCCTTATGACAGCTTCAGTATTTGCCTTTTATCTGATGAAGGCAACAACTAGTCATTTGCATTTTACAGGGCCCAGTGAAGACACATGTAACCCCCTCTATTAAAAATAGATTACACCTTTTATGTCTTCATGAAAGAATCATGATGACATACATTAATTATATATAGTGTACATATTTACACAAGAAGAAATACATGTGGACTGGCCCAATTCTCTATTAATGTGAATCTATTTCCCTATGAGTAACCAAGAGATATGTTACTATCCTGTTTTAGGAGCACTCACCACCACATTCATTTCTTGAAGATTCAATATATTTCTGGCACGTATATGTTCACACTCTTAAGGTCTATTATTAAGTTGGACAGTGGCATGTAAAAGGTAAAAGAAGAGAGTCAGGAGAGCAGAGAATGTCCTTTCATTTGTCTCACTTCCAAAATTACTGAGTTAGAAGCACAAATTAACGTCATTACATAGTTTCATATTCTTGCTCAGGCCTTCATTTTAAGTTCTAAATGTCCCAGTTTCCTCCCTGCATTTATCATGAATGGGATCAAGTCCTGGACTTCAGGAACACATACCTCTGACATAGAGCTGCTCTACATGAATCTCCTGCCTCCTGCTCTACTTCATGTGACTGGTGGTGGGTCCTAAGAAGTAACTTCCAAGAAAGCCTCAGAGTTATGGTATATGAGAAAAACACACTAGAACAAGCTGTACAGAACAGAAAGGATAAATCAAAGGCAAAAAGAGGACGAGGCATGGTCAATGAACACAGTCTTATGTTGTGACATTCCTTTCTTTTAATAGCACAGGCACAAAGGCTGGTGTTCTGCGTTGGGATTCACCTCATTTAGCTTCAGTCATCTAAAAGTCAAGTGTTGAACTAAACCTCATTTTTAGAGCACCCAGCATAGCTGAAAGCAATGTCTCTCTTCTCCATATGATAATTTGACCCCTTATAAAAGGCCTGGGCTTAGTCTGCATCTGAAATAATGCTTCCTCTACTAACTATAGAGGGAATAAAAGTGACTAATATAGTTTAGATAATTAACGTAAGGAAATATAGAGGTTTTCCACTGGGAAAACAAAACAAGACGAAAAAAACCACCCTCCTTTAGAAGTACTAGTACAACTTGTGAAAATTTGCACTATCTTGTCCAACTATTGTTATTATGCAGTTGTGTAATTGCATAACATGCGTATCATGAAAGCATAGGGCTCCTTTATAGATTAGTACGTTATTCCTCTCCACAAGTAACTGGCAGTTCTGAAGGTGATGTGATTTCTATCATTAATACTTTTGCATTCTTATAACAGAAATTAATTTCTATGCACTTTTGCATGGAAATCGTTGTTCACTAAAAAACAAAGTTATTCTCTGCAGAAATGATTTGATATATTTAATATCCTCTGGTTTACCCAGACAGGTTGTACCATTCAATGTATTTCAAACAATATGATCAGCCACTGTAAATGCTGTTCAAGAGAAAGCAGTGAGCACAGAGAGGGAAGATATCTGCAAATCAGAAAGTAACCCTAATGCACGTTAATATAATTCATGTTTGTTAATGCAAGAATCATGCGGCGTGCCTATAATTTCTGTTCAAGTTAAAAGGGTATCACATGTAGGATATACTCCAACCATTGTAAAGGAATCTGAAAGGAACAACTTATCTGACATTTCTGAGAAACTCTCTTTTCTGAGAAAGTCTCTCTTAGCCTCTAATTCTTTTCTTTCTGGTCACTCTATTTCCCTTCCCCCAGTGCTGCCAAATGCTCCAACCACTGTTATCATTTTCCATGTTTGCAAATGGATAAATGAAGAGTCCTGCTTCTCCAAAATCCCCCTGCAATCAGTTGGCTGCCTCCTCTCCCACTCTACCATGCACAATGTCCTGGTGACAGGTGGTTGCTGGTTTCTGTAATTCTGGATGCAGCTCCAGTCAGACTCAGTGGCCTGTAAAAATAAATAAATAACTAAATAAAATAAAAAGAAAGGAAAAAAAAAACTAGAGCTTATGAGGAGAAAAGGCTCTGGCTCTGAAAGTGCTGAGACAGGCTGGTACGGGGACTCAGTACAAAAAGCATTCAGCACAAAAAGCCAAACCCAAATGAAAAGAGCTATTGCCAGGATCATCACAAGGTCCTCTGCTGCACAGATGTCTACTGAACTAAGCTGAAACTGATGAGTCTTTTATGCCCCCCACTTCCTGCTCCCTTTTAGACATCCACAGCAAGACTCAGATGCCTGGCTCAGCTAATATTACTGCAAGGGATACCATATATGTGACAGGCATCTGACACTCAAGAGAATAAAACTAAGGCGGCACTTACTGGTATTTTTTTTCTTTGTACTAATCACAGCAAACAACTGAATAGTAAATTTACAGGAATGGAACGTAGTCGAAAGCTTTGTGGTAGCAGAAAACACCTTAGGAGAAAAATTTCAACACACTAGCTGCTTTCAGTAATTTCTGGCAGAACTCACCAGCAAAGGTGGCCCTCTGTGATGCACTCCTTAAAAAAGCATTCTGTGTTTTACTGCTTTACTTGCATCATTTTGCCATCTTCCAATTAACTAGAAATGGGATCATTAACTGTACATTAACATGTTCAGCCTGTGATCTACCCAGGCATTTTACACATTTACCTTGTCCTGTGTCTGACAGTTTATTACACCTTACCTTCCATGTATTATAAAATGGATTTATAAATTATAAACAAATTGTGAACTTCCAGTGTACTATATTGCAAAAGGTTCAGCACCTAAAAGCCCTTTGCTCTCCAAGGCTCACTTAATATTTATTTTTCAGTAAGACTGAAGCTCACTTATTTTCATTGTCTTAATATAAAACAGAGGCCTTACATTCTGCTATGTCAGTGTGGCTACCAAGCACCTGCTAATTTCTCTAAAAGCAGCAAGCACAGAAACCCATTGAGGGCGATGGAAATTGGGCACTCGGCACCTTATGAACTTTGGCTATAGACTAGAGAAGTGAGTAAAAGAAAGCTGCCTCTGGTTACTGCAGGTGCTGCAGTTTGCTGAAGAACAACTTCCAAAAAACGTTAAACAGGCAAAACATAAAGATTCCATTGTTTATATATTATAATGGAAAGCCTGCAGGGTTTTTACTTTAACCATCTGCCTTCCAACTTCGATATAAAAATTCTACTCTCTAATAAATGCTTAGCGCATTAAGACCCATACCTCCCTGGAAAGAAACCAAACCAAACCCCTTATCCTTCACAAGGATAAATTAGCAAGTGAAAAGCATGCCTCTCCAAAAACCCTTTTGTATGACTACAATCATTTAGCTTAGAACTTGGAAAGTTGAAGGTCTAGTAACTAATCTACTGACTCCATCACAGAAGGGGGAATTTAATTTAGGAATCGCTGGCTCCAGCACTGCGTTCAGTTTTATCGACTTGAAGAAATTTATGTGACAATCATTTTTATCAGCATATCTATTCTGTTTTTTGAGCCAAACGGCACATTAACCACAGAAAAGCTGTGCTTTACTAGCTAATAGGCTGGCTGGCTCTTTTTGGCTGGACTATGCCTTGTTTTATCTTCAGAGGATGATGAGACCTATAAATCAGTGTCTACATGTAAAGGTGGCATGCTGTTTACACAGCAGGCTTGTATTATCACAGTGATCATATATGGGTAATAAATAAAACTGTAGCTACAAACTAAAGATTTATTCCATTCAAGGAAGTTCTCTTTTCTCAAAATGTTACCCAGAGGCAAAGAGAATATACTGACCTCTCTTGTAAACAATACAAAAGCATTCAAACTTGACAAAGGTAAACACGCAAATGAAAAGGAAGTGTTTGTCTACTGTACCTGAAGTGGCCACGCCAGGTAGTTTAAAGCTTGGTATAGCCCTTGATCTGGCTGTATGCATGTACATTGCCTCTAATAAAGCTGTGCAACTTTGCAAACGCAAGCTGTCTTTGCAGACAGGAGTATTGTGGTACTTCAAGGAAAGATCCTGTGACATTCGTCCACCCAACACTGGTGCTGGGTTGTAAGGACAGCCAACTGGTGATGGCTGTAAGGGCAGACAGGAATCCTGGAGGCAGCTAAACAACCCAATCAATGTACTTGGCCTGCTCTAAAGCAAAGGGCAGGGCCAGGTTCTCCTCACAGGCTTTCTCAAAAGATTTCCTCTAAATCCGGGTGGGTGGTGAGTTTGGTGTGGTCTGAGTTCATGCTTGCTAGATGATGCAAAGGTAGACATTGTGTCCTCTACAACCCACTTTTGGGAACTCCTTGGCTAGCTTTGTAGGTTGAATGCACTCAATGCAAAAGATCAATGCAAATAGCTCAATGCAAAAGATAAACTGGGAGTTTAGGCTTAGAACATGGCTACTTCCTACTCTGGCATGGTTTCACTGGGTAAAATTCACAGGATCTCCCTCAAGAGAGCAAAACTGTCCTTTTACAGAGAGTAATTCACAAGCTACGTATTAGAAAAATAATTGATAAGCACAGTAGAGTGTAGCAGATCGGCAAAAAAAAATAATGTGATAACTCCATACTTTGACTTCCAGACACAAAACTCTTGAGGTTTTGGCCCATCTCCTTTTTTATTTTTAATCATTGCAACAAAAAATCCAGTAAAGGTAGTAGCTTTCTATTTTGCACATTATTGTTGTTTAGATTTCTCCTATGCAAACAATGCCTTAAGACATCGGGCCAAATTTATCCCTGGATTAACTCCACTGACGTCAATGTAATTACACTAGGAATTAATTTACCTCACTGATATCATTTGCTGGATCCTATATCTACTTCCAAAATGTAATTAAAATCCAATTTCCTCAATCTTTTATTTTGGAGATAGGCAGCTTGAATCTCTTTTTCAAAGACACTGGGATAACAAAAAAAAGTAACTACTTCATGTCATTGATATTCCCACCATCAAAACAGAGAGAAAAGTCAAGTTTGGGGGTTTTACATTGTTTAAATGGCAGCTGCTTACTTGTTAGAACTGCAATGTAAGCCCAGATTACTAGATTTGACATCCTAGTTTACTGCCCTTGACTTTGTTTAATCAGTTTTTGATTTACCTGACCAGAGAAAATACAGCAGCTTAACTGATTTTGCTTTGAATTTACTGAGTGGATCTTTGCACTATAAATTGGTCATATTGTAATGCCACTGCTTGAACAATATTGACTTTCTGTATGCCATTATGAAGGGTTACTGAATCAGACAGTATTGAGTAAATGTTTACTATATTAAATGCTAACAGAGACTCTATTAATCAGCAAAAAATCTGTCCCAGCTCTCAGGCAGGTACGTGTTAGCTCGTATAAACCCTTTTAAAATAGTGACATGTTTCAATGCAGGAGTTTCCGTATCAAACACTATAACGTGCTCACACACACAAAAAAATACACATATCATTGAGAAACTTGCAAAATAATGGAGAAAAGAGGACTTAAAAAGTGGATCATAAAGACAAAGAATATTTTTCCACCTGTTAGAGCAGTAGTCAGATCCAAGTATCCATTCTTGATGGAACCTATGCTGAACTACAGCAAAAAGCTAGAGTACTTAATGCTAGGAGAAGGTAGGACAGGGATTTTTTTTTTTCCAGTTATTTTGTGGAAGGTACATGACTGACTCACTGATTAGCAGGAAAAGATAGTGAGGAGTAGGGGTGAAAATAAGAAGGAAGTGTTAAGAACTACTACAGGAACTACTATAAAAGTAGGAACTACTTTAGTAGGAACTACAAGTAGGAACTTCCTACTGTTCCTACTACAAGTAGGAACTACTACAAAATCAAAAGATTCTTGCAGATGCAGTCCACACTGGACTTGATTCTGACTAGGAAAACACAGGGACAGATTATTTTCACTTTTCTGCTAAGAAACCATGAGTATTACATGCAAGTCACCAACATGCTACATTCTCAGCCATCGGGGAAAATCCTGCCTTTTGGCTAGTATGGACCCCAAGGGTCAAGAGGGGAACAGTGCATGGCACAGATTGACTGATAGCATCTGGCACATGGATATGACAGGGCAGGAGCTAAATGCATCTCAGCATTTCAAAGAGGCGAGACATGAGAGACAAGAATGTAACTGAGCAACATAGACCCAACTGTAAGAGCCTTGCTTTGGGCAAGACCACGCACAGAGAGGCCATGAACCACTCACGACATGTACAGAAAACACACTAACTCTGCAAGGCACAGCTGCATACACCGATTTAAACTTCTTCATGGTACATATTCAAGAACTGTGTATGTTGTATGCATTAATAACTTTTTGTGTTTTTAGGAAAAAAAACAAATCCTGGTGTAATTCAGGGGGGTCATTCATTTGAGAGGCTCAATGAAAAGACTGCGGGAGCATACAAGAAGGTAATAAATCTGGGAACTAGTTTACTTATCCTGAGCACCAGGAGCAAATTGCTTCACTTGAAGACACAAAGCTTCAGGAACTGACCAGGGCAATCTCAAAAGCATTAGTAGATGATTTGATCTTTTAAACCAAAAATGTGCTATACAAGAAAGTAATACTTTTTATCAGGATCTGAATTTAAGGCAGATTTTAAACCATTTTGTCATACATGATCTGCACAGCCATGAGTTGTAGGGATACCAAACCAATTAAGAGCTGCATAGACACAAAATCAACAGATAGTCTTCCTTGATCAAAATATCTTGCTGTCTGTGCTTCTACACATTTTAGTACTAAATCTGGTCACTGACACTTCACCATTCAAAGTCCAGCAACAATTATTCAATGTTAAGAATTTGCAAAATTATGATCTATAACATATTAGTTAAGTGTATACAAACTGAAGTAGTTTTTGAAAAAGCACATTAGAATTTGCCAAATTTTGCCCAGTAATTATGTGCCTGTTAATGAGATGCATGGATATGTTCCACTTTAACTATATTTGACATTTGTTTAGTGCTTTGGGGATAATGGCGACAGAAAGAGGCATAAGGTTGGGGTCATTGCTTCAGGGCAGCTCCAGTGTATATTATTTCTTTGATCACATATTTATGCTTTGAGAGAACATAAAGGAGTCTATTCTCCATTTGATATACATATCTTAGTGACACTGATGCTACAAGACTCAGATTACCAGTTAAAAGTTTGCACCATAGTCCTTTTCCTATTTTATATTAATTAGCTTGATCACTATATAAGACTACTTTGTCACAATCACTTAAAACAAACCAATCCCCCACATCCTTCTGTGGGAGTTCTGCCTTCTGTCAATGTTTTACCTGAGGATGGACAGCAGGATTTTTTTCTTCTTTATCTTCTACAGAAAATACATCACCTCCACGTCATTTTTAAATCAACCCAGACTTTTTGGCAACATGAGCAGTAAAGCCATGTAAGGCAGACTAAGGCAGAGTCTCTTAACATTTTGACTCAATAATCTAGGTTCTTACCAGAGTGAATAATCTGAGAATTTTTCTGAAGTGCAAATCAAGAAGAAATACCATTGACCTGTAAAACAAAACAAAAGGCATGGGGAATCTCTGAATTTTCCTTACATGTTAATTAAACAGAATATAATATTATTCACACAAACAAAAAGCCAAGATTTCTCCCAAAATGCTGGACTCTGGAAGGCTACTCATTAGTACAGGGACCCACAGAGCAGTCCACATTTTCACCCTCTACCACATTCCTGTCCACATTAGGACAGGAATTACCAGTTTTAGCAGAGATGCAGTTTATGATGGAAGGGTTTTTAGATTTGTGATGAACACACACACACAACATACATGTTAGAGCAGCATTAAATTCACCTGTCTGGCTTCCAGGTTCATTTCAACCTTTTGCACTCGTGTTTGCCCTCTGGGTGCTATTTCCTGGCCCTGCTCAATTAAAGGACAAATTCATCCCAGTGCATGTCCTAGGGGCTCTAATGAAGTCAGCTGTCAAACTCCTGTCAGGCAGCTGCTTGGTTGCTGCATCTGATGGCCTCTTGTCAGCTGCTTCGCCCAGTCAGGCCCAGACAAAGGCCTCTTTGATGGCCTGCCTCCTTTCTCCAATCAATCTACACCTTCTCCTGCTGGACTTCAACATCTGCTTTGGCGTAATTTGATTTTATATTCAGTGTGGCCTGACCCTATTGATAAATTAAATCTCTCTGAACCTGATATCCTCATGCCACCAATGGGGTAAAAGACTTGCTGTTTAATTTTGGCCTTTGCCAGACGTGACATGGTATCAATACTGCCTCTTTTTTTTTTTTTTTTTTTTTTTKTGGGTGGGTGGGGAGTCATTGCCTGAATAATTTAGGCTCCAGATCACAATTAGGCTGGGGGAAAGAGGGGAGAGCTTCTTCTGAAGTATATACAAAAAAAAAAAAAAAAAAAAAAAAAAAGTAAATCAGGACACCTATTTCTCAGATTTCAGGATTATTTTCCATAATCATTAATTTTCCTGATAATTATGTTTGATTGCTCTGCCTTATAAATGCCACAAATGAAAAATCCATGTTTAAAAGAAGGTTAATGTATAAAATGTCTGATTTTGAATGAACTATTCCACACTTAAGACTGCTCTCAGAGCAAACTGAAATGAACATTTCTTGTGTGCACAGAATTTCTTTCAATAAACAAAGACAAAACATCCATACAGAACAAACAAGATTTCTGGAATTATATACACCAAATTTGACAAAATCATTGCAACACTTTGAAATTAAAACAAATGTAATATCTACCCCTATCATAAAGCATCTACTTTATGATGAGAAAACTTAGAAACTGAGAAAGTGCTGAAATTTGCCTTTCTAGACATAACAGTACTTTTTTCCTCAAACTCTTCCACATTCTATAGAATTATAGCATCATGGAATCATTTACATGTTTTTTTTTTTCTCAAAGCACTCTGTAAACACTGTGATGTCTGGTCTTCCCACAAATACTTGACTTCTTCACCAAGGATTTGTTCAACCTACCTTCTCTTGATCCTTTTCCTCCTCTTTTCACAGGCCAGTGGAGGAGGGGGAAGGAGGAAGCTCAGCTGAGATACTGACACATTTGACAGGGGAAGAAACTCTAGGAATCTTACTACCTCCTTTCAAAGGCAGACTATGAAATAAGGACTTTAGAGAAAGGAATTGGTTAATGCTCAGAAAAAATGAAGGGAAAAAACAGAGAGGGGTTGGGGAAACAGCTACCGTCAATTTGCAGCCAAGCACTCTTTAAGTTTTGGATCTTTGGGTGTGAAGACTTCAGAGACAATGGGATAGCAGTCAGCTGTAGGTATAAATTCCCCAGACCTTGTACATATCCAAACAAGGCGAAATGTATTGAGAAAGTAATCGTCACAGTTTTATTTTAAAGAATGAGGCAGCCCCATATAATGCAAGAAACTGCTGCATTCACCTGAAGCTGAAATTGATGGGAAATATTAAGTAGATTGTGCTGATTCATAATGCTAAGTCATCATCTCACCTGGCCTGAAGGAAATCAGGAGTAGGAAGCACAGCTGGTAAATATGTACATATGTGTAATACATTGATTACAAAGCTTTATGATTTTTTGATGGAGTCAGAGAAAGAGGGGTGACGTATACTCTTCTTTAAACCAACTGCAACGTTCAGTAAAGAACCTTAGTATATACGGTAGTCTTCTGCTAACCTTTAAGATGCCCATATCAGAGGAAGCTAGGAATTGGCCCTTGGCAGGCACCTGGATTATGATACTTACCAAGAGGAAGGGTCTCCAGAGATGCAAGTGTAAGGTTATACCAGTGTTTTAGGCCAGGCTCACATGGCCTGACTGTTTCCCAACATATTCCTGAGATTTCCCATTCACAACTACAAATATTGTGAAGGCAAACACTGCCCCATCCTTCTGGTGGGATGCATCATGATATGGGCAGCAGGCAGAACCACACAGCTCCTCAGAGACTGTGGAGGTCGAGGGATGTAACGGCAATGAACAAGTAGCCTCATCAAGGAATGAGCCAAAATTCTCATTAAGCTGTGTGGGAACAAATAGGCTTGGAAGGGAAAAAATACCCTTCACATTACACAGAGACTATCTGAGAAGAGACACCTATCCAGAGCGCAGTAGTAAACAAAGAACTGGGATTCGCAGCCATTGCTCAGTAAAATTGCTCAGCGTCCTCCATACAAAACCTTGCTTTAGCTATCTTGCTTACACACCAACCTCCTCGGGCTCTACCATCACACAAAGGTGACCCACTTGTCCATGCATTTTTTTCTGGAGGTGCATCTTGAATGCAAAGTCATAAGAGGGCAAGGGGAGAGTGAGGAGAGTTCTCCCTTTTTTTCCACTCTTTGTGCATGTTTCCTGCTTGCAGATATAGGCCCCAGGGCAGCCTTCTGGCCTATAGGCCTGCGTACCACATTCAGGCACCATAACATCTGCAGTATGCTTTCTGAAGTGCTAGCAGTCCTGTGATTTTAAACTTCAGCCTAACCCTAACAGTTTAGCTTAGATTAATCTTTATTTTTTACTCAGATAGATGAAATGTAAACTCTTGTCCACTTTAACTAAAGAGAAAATGTCAAAGTAATGGTGTATTCCTGAAGAAAAACACCCTTCTTTATTTATGTTGAGATCTAATTACTCAGATTTTTCTCAGCTGTTGTGTGCTCTACAGTGACTTTACATCAGTTTGAAATTTTTAGTCACTTTGAAGAAGCAAAAGACTGAAGTGAAATCTGGCTCCTTCAAGTACTGATACTGCTCAAGAGGCTGAATCCTTTAAAAAACGCTAAGTAATCAGTGAGTGCTTTCAGAATTACTCTATTTCAAAGAAATGCCAGTAGGAGTGTTTAAAATTACGCAAAGTGCCAAAATATGCACTTATTTGAATTAGAGTTAGTTCTTATAGCGGTGTAAAGTGAATTGCAACAGCCTAAAAGAAAAATGTTGTAATCCAACTTCAACTACATTGATTTTTCTCGAGGACTCCCTCCAACCCTATAAGCTATAAAAATGTCAGTCAGAAAGATGAGAGAAAAGCCAGGTCTTCATTTACCAAGTAGTACGGTCTAAGGTCTTGTCTCTGGTAGGAACTCTCGTATGTTCTTCAAGAAGGAGAACTTGATATATCCTCATCCATGAATGCATCTGCACCCAGTCTATGAACTTCCTTAGACTAAGTAAATTACTCAGCCTTGACTGAATACCAGTAGAATGATCTTAGAAATTGATATGATAGGCTTGCAAGTACATCTGTCTTGAGCCCTCTCTCTCTGTTGCTCCCTAATTGGTTTGAGCATTTGGGGAAGAAGCTTATTTAAGATATTCAGTTTAAAAGACATATATTTGTGTGTTCCTTTAGAGACAAATCATTCTATATTAGCATTAAATATGCTTATTTCAGCAGTGAAGTGGATGAATGCTTTCTTCATTTTGGGTGCAAATATAGTTTCTGTAAATCTGCTACTATTAGATAAGGTTTGACAGCTGCCAGAACTGACAGACAATGATATTTCCACCCTGGTTTATACAAATCTATAGCAGCTTTTTAAAATTGAGGTATCCTCTTCCAGCTGTCATATCAAGGGAGATGTTACAGTTTGCATGATTTTTCAGCTCTTAGTTGTGCTAAGTTGTCCCTTAAAGTTGTGATTAAAGCTGTGCTTTAGAATATTACTTAGAAAACAAGTGATGTATCAATTTCTGTCTACATATACTTTCTTTAAAAGCCCACTAACTTCAGGAGAGGTAATGGAATTCCAAGTTAGCCTTCATTCTTCTATGTAAAGGAGAGAAGAAAAAACAAACAAACAAAAAAAAAAAAAAAAAAAAAAAAAACCAAACAACAAACCCCACCACACACACTTTTTTCAAGAGCTCATACACTTGCCTAAAATCTCCTTAAGATGAACACAGAAAATAAATACCAAAGTCAAGTATTATTCCTGAATTTGGCAAGCTGCTTCTGCCCAATATATACTTGCAAGATGGCTTTGTTTTCTTCAGTTGAGTGTCCAGAAGACAGATGGTGAAGAAGAGTGAATGCATGTGGGAAAACTTTTACTTCTTTTCTAAGGGGTAACCCAGACCCCAAAACTAGTCAATTGAAACTACTTTAATAAGTGAGTGAATGAATTTACACAACTTAAAAGGAAATCAATTATAATCTTACAAAAAGATTGTCCTTACTCAGTGAAGCTTACATATATTGCATCAATCTCATGAAAACAGTCTTAGGCATATGGTCATACCAGACTTAAGCAAATGACTTTGACTTAAAGACAAAGATACACTGATGAGTTCATTTAACAAAGACAATTATCTGCCCTTAGCATAAAAATATGCTTATTTTATACATGCTGATCCATGCACTTAGATGCTCTGTTGAGCACATTTCTAAACTAGACTAAAAGTGGGCTTCTTGGCATACTAGTTCATACTTCCTCTGGGTTAAAAAAGAAAAGAAAAAACATTTGCCACGTATTATCAAAATACTTTAGAGGAAACAAAGCCCCTCATTGTGTTTTTCCCTGGGACACATCATCTTTCCATCTTTGCTACACCAAAATACTACTTTTTAGTTACATCCTTTTTGCTGTTTCTTTAAGATAACTAGTATTTCCAAAAATTTCACTTGGCAACATCAACAATAGCGTAGAACTAGCAAGGTGAAGTGCTCTCCAAAGCCAATTTCTTCTTCTTTTACTACACATGAGAGTCATATACTTTATGACTGACTCATCTTTACCCTAGAAGGCTTTATTGTTCCACCCTAACATCACTTTACTTAAATCTTCTTAGGCAAAGAGCAGAGGTAACTTAGACCCTAGGTCTTGATGTAAGATTTAGCCAATGAGCAGTGCTGAGATTAAAACTAAGGTTTAAGACCAAGTATCATGCTTCAATAGACTGGAAGAGCCCAGACACACCCTTGCTTAGAATTACATGACACTACAATATTAATGAACAGTGAATTCATTTTCTGGTTGTTCACAACTAGATTTGCTGCTGTGTTTCCTTACTGACTTTTTTTTTGAGCTGCATCTTGTATATCCCATGAAAAACAATGATAACATAAATAGCTACCAGTTTTTAATCACTTGTTTCTTTTAACACTTAGTAGTTTGTTATCTAGAAACATTAGTCAGATCAATCTTTTAACTGGAGAGGAATCCAAATCATACTCTTGCTGCACTTTGGCACACCCACTCCATATCAGTATGTCATTTAAAGAGACTACAAAATTGATCCAGCTTTGGAAGAGAAGCCACAAGACCTTTCTCTGGTCACTTCATTCTAAGTCAATGTAGAGCTGCTGAGATTGGCAGCCTGAGGATGCAAGCAAGGATTTGTTTAGGCACAACCAAGAATGAAGCCTAAAACAAAGCAGTGGTGGCTCTGTGCCATTTTTTCCCTTTATTTTGAGGGAAAAGTAACATAAAGAATATGTCAGTGACAAAAAAAAAAAACTGGAGGCAGAATAAATTATGCTCTTAGACCTTGAATATCATCTAAGAAATATACAGCCAATGCGTGCCTTTTTAATGAATTGTCTTAGATAACTAAACTTACATTTTAGGGTTGAACCCTGAGAAGACTGAGACATGAAGACATTTTTACTAGAGAGAAAAAGTATTTGTGTAAGGAGCATAACAGGCATCTTGTCTGTCTTTAATGTTAGTTCACTGATATATAGTCAAGATAGTTTTTAAACACACTTACAAAGAAAACCTAGAGATGAAAAATCTTCCTTTGTCTGACAAGCAAGGTTCTCCCACTTTACATGGTTAGTTTCCTATAGGCATGCTCCCAGCCTCTAACGACAAGACAAGGTTTAAATGCAGTGAATAGATAAGACAACTCCTTTATTTGTTATACTTCACTGCATACACATTAGAATTAGATTAAATGCCATAATTACAACCCCCCCCCCCCCCCCCAAAAAAAAACCACACTCAAAATAAAGGGGCAGGCAAAGTCAGTCTTTGTAAAGAAAGCAGAATTAAGACAGCTAGTATATCTATGATACAGACCATTTTCTATGTATGTTTATTTGAAATCCATCTGGGAAAAAAATTATTTATTGTGTCATTCATCTACTCTTCTGGTAAACAGTTGCTAAGGTTTAGACTCTGATGTTGTAATCAGTCATATAGTCATTGGGTCTAGCTAAGCTAGCCTCAAAGGTTTCTGCTATCTATTCATATCCTACAAGTACTCTGAAATAGTTATTTCCCTGCTGGTGGTATCTAATATTCCTGCTAGAATAATTAACCTCCTATAATTTGCATGGAAAGAAAAGCCAAAAATCACAAATCACAAACCAATTTGAGGATTTTTTTTTTTTTGCAACTTTGAATACTTGCTTTAAAAAGTGTTTTGCAACATTGATCCATGTTGATATAGATATAATTTACTCAACTTAGAGAACATTTACATCCTTTTCCATTTTCAACATCCTTATTAAAAAAAAATCCATTGGATTTGTGGTCCATTGTAACAAGACCTAGAGATTTCAGTCATAGGATACTATTATCAAACTGCTTATTGAATAGTGGAATAGTGTTTACCAGAAAATAGAATATCATACAATAGCAGTGCTTATTGGTCAATTATCCAAATCAATAGAAAATTATGTACAAGACAGATATATAATAGTAACTGGTAATCACCATTAAGGACAACGACTGAAAAATCTGAAATAAGCATTTTTTCTCATTCTCCCTCCACTTCCTTAAATCAGTTCCTCTGATTGAACAAGGATAAAACTTAATAGCTAGTCCTCAATTTCAGTTCTTTTAATTAGGCAAAATTCTTACTGTTAAACCTGGATGCTAAAAGCATTCTACTAGATACACTTAAATAGGTCAGCGACACTTAGCTACTATGTGGTACGTTAAACAGGGAGAGAAGAACAGGACAGAAATGGTGAAACCTGGTTGCCAGGGAGATGCCCTATCTCAAAATTGCCTGGAAAGGAACATGTCAGGGCTTGGGACCAGACGGCTAAGTGAAGTCAGTCTTCATAGCCTCAGGCTTAACCCAGGCAGTATTCATAAGAGATTTAGCAGTTGTTGCTGTACAGGTTCACAGAAAGTACAATATTCCAAGTTCATACTTGCCTGTAATGCCTCAGTTTGCTCAGTTCTGATTTTTAATAGCATTTTAGACAAATCTCACACTTGCTGCTAGATGAAAGGCAATCATTTTGGAAGCATGTTATATTTGCCCAGCCCCAGGAAAGCTACCATGAGAGATGAGGCAACTCTAGGAATACTTGCTACAGAAACCTACTCTGATTCATCTTTAAAGCAACAAATATCTCAGCAAGTAAACATCATCTCACTGGAACACAGACATTCAAGACTTTTAGCTAATTTCTTCATTTTCAGGGTGGCATATTACTCAATAGAATTGATGCTGAACATGATTTCTTATACCTGTTTTGTCTAAATACTTCCAGTTCCATGCCTTTGTACCACTCTTACCTCCATTTGTCTTTTTCCTCCTCTTCATACTGAAAACTATTTAAGATGTCTAAACCTAGGAGAATAAAACACAGCTATTATGTTGATGAGCAATAAATGTTTCACCTAAAGAATTTTTCAAAGCTTCAGAAAGTATCAATGATATCATAAGATTAAAAAAAGGGGGTAAATGAGCCAACATACATAAAACAGTATGATGCAAATGCATTATTGACAGAGAGAAGCACATATGCATATCCATATTACTATATTTTATGAATACTTTCATAGACTATAGCCACAAGCAATTTGAACTCTCTAATAAAATGAGATTTGAGAGGGGGACCAAACAGGAAGTTTATTAAAAGGAGTTTTGATGGAGAAAACAAATTTTACTTGAAAATAGGCATGAGGTCTAGAGTATGGCTCTTACTAAAATAAATAAGGGAAACATTCATCAAAGTAACTGCAATATTTTTCTATGACATTTTAAACAAGATGTTTCATGCCAGAAACAAGATTCTCATTTGTAAAAGTCTTGATTTTTCATTTTAAGAACATCAATTGATTTAAAAAACTTATAGAAAAATGATTACCAAAAGGTTAATAAAAGCTGGAAGAAACATAATGTTTCAACTCAAGAAGCCTCAGAAAGAACCAGGCCACAAGGTCCACACACAGTACTTTTCAAATGAAGGCAAAGCCTGATGCAACATCTTCATTCCTTCTATGCTGCTCATAGCTCTGGTTAACAAAATTAGGTTTCAGATGTGAGAGAAGAACCTCCCCTGTTTCTATGCTGGCTCCCTTTCCTTACTCCTGGAACCTATGACTCATTCCGTGCCGCTAAAAGTCTCTCAGCAAAGAATACAAGGGAGAATTTTTGGTCTGACCATTTATACTAAGATCTCTGGCATGGATGGAACTTCCATTAGGAGGAGAACCACTATTAGTGTCGTTTAGATTTTGGAGGTAAGAGGATCAGAGGAATACTTTTTATTGCATTTTGTTGATGCATTTTGAGTGAGGTAGGGAAAGAAGTCCATTTTCACAAAAGCTATGCAACAAATCCTACCTTTTTCTTATTCCAACACAAATCAGCCAAAATGCTATTGCAAGCAATAGGCTTTCTCTTACCTTTTTATCTTCCTCTTTCTGCTGCCATCTCTGCTTCTGGCCACATCTTTGTTCATGCACAGATAACTCCAAAAGCAAGAAACATCCCACTCAGCCCATCTATTTTTGCATTCAACCTTTTATGAAAAACTGCTATGAATATAGCTCAGCATCTGACAGAGCTTGTGTTTCAGATGGTGCCTCCTATTGTTTCAAATATCTTATTCTAAAAGGAGCTTAATTGCTTCTTCTGTTTATTTGAACAAAAAGTAGCATCCCATCTGCATACCAGATGCAACAGGATTGAACCCAACTTTTCAATAATATTTTAAATGATCTGCTTATTTTCTGGTAGCTGACAGGCTGTAACAACAAGCTCAATTTTGGGGAAGATAAATGAAATAATTCAATTGCCCAAGCCATGCACAAAAGGAGAAAAGTGAGCTGGATCCATCCTTAAGCTAAACACAAATTCAAGACCTAATTAAGTATATCAGTTTCCTGGTGTGGGCATTTCCTTGATGCTTTTAACTTGATTCTAAGCAAAACAATGTTTTTAAAGAGTCATTGTAACCCTGGAGGTTTGTTTTCCCAGTAAATTCTTTAAGAATAATTATTCAGAAAGTTGTCTGGCTTTTCATGTATGGGTTGCATCATATTACAGAATGGCCAGTAAATATTGCCTATTGGAAATAGAGATGGGCAAGAAAAAAAAAAAACCTCTTTCACAAAAGGATTATAAAAAGTATACCTTCTCTGCTTCAGCATATAGTAATAGCACATTTTTGCTATATATATGCTTCAGCATATAGCACATTTTTATCAGGAGCACTAGAGAAATTTATCTACTTAGCAAACCTTGGCGGACAAAGTTCTTCTCTATGAAGAATTCAAATCTCAGAGATACAGCATGGGCATAGTACATGTATTTTAGTATTCCTTGCCCAAACTGAATGATACAACAGGTAAGTCACGCCACAGCTAAAGAAAAAAAAAAAAAAGAAAAAAAAAAGCTCTTTGCAAATAAAAATTTTAATCAAAATTATAAAATTACGATGGCATTTTCAGTTTTGATGGCCTGGCATTTTCTAAGAAAAATGTCATCTTAACACATTCTGTTTGGGGTTTGACATCTCTTACAGTTTAGACTATAATATCAAAGTGCTTAAGCTACTTGTAACGAAATTGAACGTATAGTATGTAGTCAGAATTGTACTTATTTCTCCCCCCCTGTAGAAGTGGTCACTCTGATGTCTATCAATAAGGATATTAGGAAGTGACCTATTCCTCTAAAGAATGGAGGAGAGAAAGAAAAAAAA
>NW_020455604.1:284877-475448 GCF_003342845.1 Nothoprocta perdicaria
TTTAACATTGTCATTACTAATCCTGGCTGATGGGACTGAATGCATCCCCAGCAAGTTCACAGACATTTTGAGCTGGGAGTGGTGGCTGATACATCAGAGCAGATGCACTGCCATGCAGCAGGACCTCAGCAAGCTGGAGAAACAGATAGAGAAGAATTTCATGAAGTTCAGCAAAGGGAAATACAAAATCCTGCACCTGGGAGAAAATAACCCAGCGTGCCAGTACACTGGTGGACAACTTGAATGCAGGCCAGCTGTGCGACCTCATAGCAAAGGCAGTCAACAGCTTGCTGGGCTGTGTTAGGCAGTGCACTGCCAGGACAAGCGAGGTGATCCTTCCCATCTGCTCAGCCCTGATGAAACATCTGGAGCACCAAGTCTGGTGCTGGGTTCCCCAGCATGAGACATGGATTTCCTGAAGCAATTCCAGTGTGCCGGACCACAAAGATGATTAAGAACTGGAACATCTCTCACACAAGGAGGGGCTGTATCAGCTGGGACTCTTCCGCAGGGAGGTAAAAAAAGGCTCCATGAGAAACTTACTGACATCTATAAATACTTGATGGGAGAACGTACAGATGTCTCAGCCAAATTCTTCTCAGGACACAGAGGCGGTGGACACAAAGTACAATACAAGAAATTTCATTTAAATTTAAGGTGGAAAAAAAAATACTGTAATGATGATTGAACACTGGAGCAGGTTGCCCAGGAAAGCACTGGAGCCTCCTTGGAGGTATTCAAAACTCAGCCAGACATAGTCCAAGGCAATCTGCTCTAGCTGACCCTGCTATAAGCAAAGAGTTGGATTAGATGGTCTGCAGAGATCCTTGCCAACCTCAAACACTGAGATCAATTTCCTGCCTCGTTTTACTTGCACCTTTCCACATCTCGGGAGGCTTTCCAGCTTCTGGAGAGATGCTTTCAGTAAAAGAGATCGTATGCAAACACACAAGACACCTCTGTTGTTTGATATACTAAGAACTTTCTGAATCTGGTTTCCAGGCCAGTATCATTGCAAAGTATATTTAAAGCTAGAAATATGGAATGGATTTACTTATTGCTCAAGCACATTTCAGAGTTTGTTTTTAATTTAAGTGGAACAAGTTCCCTCCTTCCCCATCCTGATTGATACTAAAAGCAGATGGAAGGTAGGAAATTATACATTCAGGCTAGCCCTATCTTTGCCTCACTGAGGCCAATCATAGTCAATTTTGGAAATGAGCTCATTACGAGAATGAGCTAATCACTATTTCCGGATGCAATATTCTTTCCTCTCTTCCCACTCAAATTAAGGCTTTCCCCCAACTTGGCAAACAGGGAAAGTTCAAGCTTACTCTTTCACTCCTCTCTTCTTAAAATATGAAGATTCTCAAGTCTCAAAAGGTGCAAAGAACTTTGGAATGGAGGTGAAAGGAGATCAGATCTTTCACCTGTATGCAAATTAAGCAGCAGTCTTGCAATGCAAAGCAACATCTGCTGGGTGAGCTATTTATTTGTGCCATCTAACAACATTAGATCTATCCATACAAAGAACCTTTCTCATTCTCATGATCAGATTGTATGGCGGTTGGACTTGTGGTAAAAAGTTGTTAATTAGGTTAAACAAAATAAGTTGAGTCAGAGTATGTAGTGCACTATCACCCACATGCACAGAAAAAGGTGTTCCAAGCTGTTATAAAACACATTGCAATGTGATAATTAACTCCAGTGTCAAAACCTTGGAAGATGCTTATTGACCACCTGATTTGGAGACAGCAGCAATCATCTGTTGGAACTTTAATTTCTTGTCCTGGATCTTACTCAAAAGATCTCATGAAATTAATTTCTCAAATATGATAATGATAAATTCAGAGGCAGTAGTACAGGTCATTGGGCTGTTTGTTTGCAGTATTCAGCAGGGCTCTAAAAGCTTCATTAAATGTAGTTACATTTTGATGTCTGATTGAATATTCTGAATACTCAATGGCTGCAATGTATTTTTTCACTGTAATGCTAAATTCATTAACAACTCAATCACCAGCTATACAGGCCATCTTGCACAGTTAAGGAAAAAAAGTGAGGATCTTTTTTCAGGAAGGTGTTAATGTAGAAACCACAAAAACAGCAAGGACAGTAACCCTCTAAACTAGAAATAATTAGCAAACAAATATAGGCCCATTAAAGACACTCTGTTTCTATGTGACTTTATCACCTTGTAAATCTCATTTTGCAGTGCCAGGACAGAGGAAGCTTGTGGCTTGCTTTTGTTCAAGAGCTCAGATGCTTCCTTGTTAAGGCTCCATCGGTTTGAATACAATTACACAAGAAGAGAAACAGATCCAGCAGTACCATTAATTCTTCTCCCCCTTCTCAGTGCGTAGAAGTAATTTTCCTTTCTCTGACGCTGACCTCGAAGATCACCCTTCCAGACCCTTTGCACAATTCCCTGGACGACACACTGAGCAAGGCAGGGGACAGGCTAGCGAGCAGAACTACTCCACCTCAGCTGTCTCAGAAACACTTTCTCAGAATTATCTAGATAATTCCAACATAAATTGGGTTTACGGTATCAGAGTAAAAAGGGAACATAACTAGGATTTAAGTACACAATATTACACAAAATAAGTATTTGAATTGAGAGAGACAATTTTTTTTTTTTTTTTTTTTTTTTTTTTTTAAAGAGAGAGGGTTCCTGGCTTAACCGGCAGCTCTGATTCACAGTCCCATATTTGATTAACTAAAAAGATTTTCTTAAACATGTTTAGGTGGCAAAAATAACCCTCTTTGTAGGTTTTCTTTTTTTTTTTTTAAGTTTCCTTTTTTATTTTTTTTGTAGCCTTGAATAATTATATCTAGAGAACAATGTTAAAATCCAACTGAGTTAACATATATGTAATGCACCATTAGAGTATACTCCATTGCATAATAGCATAATGCAGTTCTTGAAATGGATCTGTAGAAAGGATTCATTAAGATAAAGTTCCAGCATCCCACCTGAGGCCAATAAAAATTCTGTGCAAACCTCTCCAAATTAAATTTTCTTCTTGAACATATCCTGTCTAATTATGTTTAGTATTATCCTCCTTAAGGAATTCTGATTCATCAGTGCTATTAAGGGAGGGAAAAGGAAAACCAGATGCTATGGACCGGATATCCAGCTGGTAAGAAATCAGTATAGTTTCACAGAAGCCAAGGAGCTACAGTGATTTATATCAGCTAAAGGCTTGGTATATACATAAGAACACACATGTGGACAGATGTACAGAGCATTATATAAATATCAAAAGTTACACCAGCAGAAATGCAAGTCTGGAGTTACACCACCAGAGAATTTGACCCAAAAGCTCTAATAAGCTGAAGTTTATAGAAGAGCCACAGCTGTGTTGAGATTTCTTGTCTTTCACTCTCTAGAACTGAAAATAAATGTAAGAAACAGAAGTGCTTTAATTAGACATTTGGCTTTAAAAATCCGGAAGATAGCCAGCTAACGTCTACGCACTTTTTTGTTCTTGGAGTTGGGCTAACAAAGATATCGTAATTACAATCATACTACATGCAGATGAAGTGCACAACATATAGTGGTAAATCAAGTTTAAGGATTTAATTCAGCCCCCAATAAGCTGTTTCAATTACAGCCTTTAATAAATACCCTTTTTATTGTAAGCCATTCAATAAGTATGAATTGAAATTGAGACTTCCAAATGCATCTAAACAAGCTGCAGCCTGAACATGAAAACTCTGGGCAGGGCCCAAGCTGTTCCAGTCCACAGAAACACATACATTACCACAAACCTACATCCCTACCGGTGCCTACAACACGGACCAGGTACTATTTGGGATACTCCTACTGCATGCTCTTTACTCTGTCTCAGTTATCATCATCAAATTCATTAGTCCAATAAGCTCTTGCTTAAGCTGCATCCTCAGCTCTCTTTGCCCATTTTTATCTGCATCACCTCTGGGCCCCTTCACTTTTTGTGACCCTGCCTACTTCAAGCTCACTGAAGTCTGTGCTCTCAAATACTTAAGGCACTGAGGAAAAATGACAGCAGCATCCATCAGCTTTAGAGGGCTTGAGGAAGATGTGCCACATAGCTAGGTGTATCCATTTATTCTCCATCACACACAAATCCTCCCCCGGCCTGCTATCTCTGCTCAGCCACCTCCTCATCATGCAACAGCTACTGTTCTCAGCTAAAAGTGAGAAAGGAAAACAAGGACACCTCTGTGCCCAAGATATTCAGCATAGCTGGCTCACAAATTTGCTTACAAAATTATGTAAGATCCATCCATAGCAGGCCATACCACACCATTTCTTTTTTCCCAGCTTGCTTTTCATTTTCTGAAGAAGGCTACACTCATCCCAAGACTTTTAACATGGGATTGCAGTCTATCCCCTACAAGCTGAAAGAAATTGCAGCAAAATGCCTCTTTCTACTTGGATCTTACAGTCTGAACACTACTCTCTTAGACAGAGGGTATCTTAAAAGCAAAACCAAGTGAAGGAGGTTTCAGGTCACATCTTTCATTCAGTAGCTCAACAGTTTCAGCACACACATGAGACATGAGGAACCCACATTTTCACACATCTCCCTGCCCCTCCCCAAAGAATTGCAGCTACATCTCCCACTCCCCTGCTCCTCACAGTTGTATGTGAACCACAGGCCACTCTCCAGTGGAGAGAAACAACCTAAGGGCAAGCACGACCACTTGCCTGAAGCTCAGAGGGAAATACCTGAATTTCAGTACCTTCAACCAGGACGAATGATCGATTCCTTAAAGGGATTAATCCTCAAGTGAAAGGACTAGGCCTTGGAGGAGGGACCATAATCTGCTCTGCTGAACACAAAACTTTCACAGGTAAAAGCACATAAAAGGAGGGATATTTCAGTCCCTCCATTTCAATGAACCATTTATAACCCAAATTAATACATTCATTTTCAGATGTACACATTTGGGCTCCTTGCTGCATAGGAAATAAGCCCCCATCTTCCCAATACCACAGAAGTCATCTACACATTGATCTATTAGATAAGTAGGGAGAGCAGCAACTTCTCCAACTCACAACTTTAAAATTAGGCAGATACACCTTGGCATCTGATGGAGTGCTCACTCCAATGGAAGTATCCTATTTTGTAGATTCCTGTGCAAAGCTCAGTCTTCAGTATTTTTATGCCTTTAAAAGCAGGCAAATTCTGCTATTATTCAGAAATTGAGATTTTTGTGCCTCAGACCATTGAAAAATAAAATCTATGTTCTTAATTTCAGTAACTCTGAGTTAAGCAGTTGAAAAAACCCTTTGAAGCTTCAACTTCAAACTCCTGCAGAACCTTATGGCATTTAAATACTTTCTGACTTTTGGTTGTCACAATTATATGATGTCTTCCTATATGGTGTTATTTTATAGGTGAATCACAAACACAATGGAAATTGTAGACCATAAATTACTTCATGTTCAGCTCCAAATATTCTTCAAGGCCCTTCAAGAGCTCCTGATGACTCTGAGGAGTGTTTTTAAACTGCAATATATTTACAATTATTGTTAAAATATAAGTAATTTGTAAAATAAAAACCCGGGGTAAATGGCATTGGTTTCATAAGAGTCATTATTTTACTTTGAGATAGGATCGGGAATGATCTGATAAAGTGCATTAAAAGTTCACCGTAACTCATTTCCTTAGGTCTGAAAATGCTTCTGTAACTACTAGTAAAACTTTACTAGGAAATTGCAGCAGATAGCCTATATCTCTTACAGAAGCAATTGAGGAATGATTTTGGCTCCCTCTCTAGTGAGCAAACTATTTGGTGCCACAAAACGTAGAATGTGCTACATGTTACTTCTCTACACCTGTTCTCAGAAAATGTCCAGATGTAGTAATATTGCCATAACATCTGCAGAGACAGCTCATTAATAGCTTGTTCCACACGATACCATCAATTACATTGATCACCAAGAGATATTTACCTATATGAACCAAAAAAAGAATCCAGCCACAACCACGTCCTGCAACCATGCTGCTAACAAACAGCATGTCTCTGGAAGAGGAAGGCGGTAATTTTAGTAGACACCTTTAGTGAAGAGCTTCCTTAGGGTGAAAGGGAGAAAATTTTACTATGCCTTCAGCACATTTTTCAGCACATGGGGAAGAGCAGCACATTTTGCAAGGTTACATGCAAGTATTGGGACCAAAAAAATTATTACTTCTCTTAGTTTTGCTCCTGGGACCTTAAATGTTTTCTCATCATGCTGGCAAACCATCTCCCAATGGATCAGCTTTCTTCTGCAGTCCCCTGCAGGGACTGACTTTGAGCAATTAAAGGTTATTGGGCCAGATGGTCTTTTTCACTCTGCCCCCCCATAGCCATGGGGCTCCTGAAACAAGACACTCACAGCAGCACCCATGCAATTGATTCCTTGCATCCCCTTAGCAGAGAAGATTCCATTTAAGAATTTTTCTCCAAAACAGCTTGCACAACAAATAGCTTTTAGCATATACAATTTGCAAAGTTGCCAGTTTATCATGAATAGAGCTATTTGTAGTCTAGTCATATCATAAAATCTTGTTAAAAACAACAAAGAGGCTGCTCACTTTTCAGTTATGGTGCTTTTGAATTAATTTGAATCCAGATTGCCTCATGAGTATTGTTTGTTCCAATATGAACAAGTTTATGGTGATAAATTGCAGCAGCATCACTTGAGAGCTGCCTGGTGCAGCATACCAGAGTAAACGCTGAGGCAGCGTTCATACCCGGCTTTACTGTAGCCAGAGCACCCTTAGATTTTGTGGTTTGGAAGCTAGACCGAGAAGAAACTCGGTCATTTCAGAATTTCTTAAGGCACATGCAGGTATGAGGTAACGTGAGGACTTGTCGAGGTGAAACCAACCAACACAGGTAACAATCTAACCATCTGCCTCCCGTCTGAGCTTTTTGTGTATTGAATATTGACCTATGGAGACTGACACCAGGTTGTTCTGACTATACTTGCAGAGCCATTTAACGCACATAAATTCTTCATCCAACTCTAAATTTATTGTTACAGCAGATGTTAGTCAAATCTCATTAGTAAGATTTCATTAATCTGCAGAATAATGACAATACATTTCAGCACCCTCTCAGTCATAGCCGTAATTAAGACTAGGCACAGTATTGCACGATGTACCATCCTGCACACGTACACTATTGTGTGGATAGCAAAGGGCTGAGTTCGGAAAGCGAGAGCAAGTATTTGCCATTCTCACTGAAAACATTAGGACTCAAAGTCCTGACGTTTTATTGGGTTTAACCATCCTACTGTGCAATAGTTTAATATTTTCTGTAATCACTGGGAAATAGCAGTGATTCTCTTTAAATCAAACATGCTGGTATTTATAGCTTTATGAAGGTATTCAAGAAATTGCCCTATGCTGACAAGTGCTGGCATGCAATGTAAGAGTTGCAAGTGATCTCACACCTAGATTTTTTTTCTCCCTGTTTGATGAAATTAATGAATTTCATGAGGCACTAGGCCAAATTAATCTCCAGTGTCCTATCAAATGCAACTGAGTTAAACAGGGATTAATTGAGGCCCGAACAATTATTTCTTAATTAACCCTGAAAGACTGGGATTAACCCTGCTGTTAGGATTAAAGACAAGCATGTTTGTCATGGAAACTTCCATGCCAATGGTATGACAAAGTTAACACTGACCAAAATGCCTATACCAAAACACATCTGAGCAAGTGAAGCAAATTCCTCTTGTCCTTTCCCCTTGACCTCAGTTTTTCGCAGGGTTCTGTGCATTGCTCCTGTTTGAAGGAGAAACCAGCAGTAGAGTTAAGAATTCCTCTCCTGCAGTTCCAGCCACTAACTTAAAGCCTTGAATACTTGCACAGCAGGAAGTCAGACAGCAGGAAATAGCCTTTTGCTTCCAGTTCCAAGTGCCTTTTCAGCAAATGCCCTACTCAAAAGCTTACTATGGGCTTTTCTTAAAGTTGTGATGGTGCTTCACTGCCTGACTTGGTTTCCTAGCTACATTCTCTCTCAGTTTTTCCAAGTATGTCTATGCTGCAGTCCAAGATTGTAAACTGAAATGCTTGAATCAGCTAGGACAACAGTTGCAGTTTAGCTGCAGCAGCAGTGCTCAGCAGACCCTAGCCCACAATTCTACCTGCCAGCAGAAGTTACTACATGCTTTAAGACTAAACTGCTGTAACTGCTTCTTATAACTTACCTTACATAGTCCATAGACTTCAGCATACATTTACATTGCACCTTTCTTCTCCCATATGCACACAGACATGAGATCATCCACACTTCCCTAGCTTATCTTCAGAGCTTTCAGAAATAGCGTTCAACCTTACAGGCCATGCACTAGCCTTGTTAGATACATTCACATCCTTGAGTAGTGCCTGGCTTTCCTTTTGGGTCTCCGACTCTGGAAGGTGTTCAGCTGTCCATCATTTCTTCTGAATGCAAAGCAGCTGTCATAGCAAAAAGTTTCAATAAAGCAGCATTATTGATCAATCCTTGGCATAATCCCTTTCATAGATTGCCACAAAAGGCTGTATTTCTTTCTTACATGGTTCATGCAAAATATGACTACAAAAACAGATATAAGACAACATTTAATGAAACTGATATAAAATAAGACTCAGCTGTGCTTAACAGGCATATAGCATGGTTGCTCTGTAGTTTGGTATTGTGGAACTCTGAAAATGAAGAAAAAAATCCAGCTGTCACCCTGCCCTTCTATGGGGATCTCATCTTTGACTTAAATCTTCAACACAAACAAAACGAACAAGCCCAGGTACCTAAGCGAATCTTCCTATAGATCCAAGACTGAGATGTCAAGAAATGATCATTTCTTTTTGTCCAGCCACTCGCTCTTTAACTGGGCACTACTCCCTTTCAAACTAGTCACGCAGGCATTCGGCTTATCGTGTTGGAACACCCAATGTGACTATGAGGGTTTCCTTAGAGTGGGGATAGAGATACCTCTCTCCCCCTCCGCAATCTCAGCCTGACCAAGAGCTCTGCCTTAAAGTTGCCTTCAAGCTATGAAGATTATCTGATTTTTTTTCTGAATTAGCTAACCCACATGAAAGCAGGCCAAGAAGTATCTTGGTAAGGATTTGATTCCACAGGCAGCAGGATGGAAGGAGGAGCCAACTAGCCATTCCTGCCTGCCCTCACTTTGCTTCAACTTATAAAGTTATAGCAATATGAAGCAAACATATTTCCATGTTTTCCCAGAAAGAAGAAAAGTAGCTAAAGCCTGCCCAACTCTAAATATATCTCTAAACACACAGGAGTACAGTCAAGCTCAAAGGTTTGCAGCATTCAAGAACAGTTGCTGAAATTGCTCAGTTTAGAGTTCTCACTGACCCAAATTCGACTCCAGTTTTAGAATCTGAAGGGTAATTTTTAGATATGTTAACACCTACAAAAAAAAAAATGAACATAACTTGACAAAATCCTTCAGTGCAACTGAATTGCTACCAGCATATAAAGGATATCAAGAATACATTATTATGTTTACTCTGGGTCATGCCAGACACTTTTCAGGCTGCAGTGGAAATCATTTTGCATTATAGAAAGCTAGTACAGTAAAATTAAAATGCACTGCACAATTCTCTATCTTAGCAGAGATGTATGTATATATGAAGTCTGGAAAACATGAAGGAGGTTTTCCCTCAACACTTCTAATCATCCAGAATAATTACTGGTATGTGATAATTCCAAGCCAGACTGACAAGTATTTCTGAAATAAATTTACTTAGTATGAATGCACAACATTTCACAGAAAAAATATAAATTACATCCTGCCTTTGCTTGTAGGAGTAACCTATAAATCATATCAATACCAGCAGTAAATATACTTTTTTGCTTTTATGAATTTTGTACAATCTCTCCACAAGCCAGGAACAAAATTTTGCTGGCAAAACCAATAAATACTATACCAGAAGGAGGTGAAAACTTCATGAAGTCTGCATTGCAACACTATTGATGGTAACAAAGATGGTATATTTCCTATTTTGGAATAAGCAAAGTGAAAAAGACTGAAACTGGATTTTCCCTCCCCAAATAAAGGGAATATGTATGCATATACAAAAACTTCCCATCCACTAGACCTTTAATTTGAAAAAGGCATAATTGCTCCTCTGGAACTACTTTTAGGAAGGAGATAATTCAGCTAATTGAGGGATCTACAAATGTAAATGAGGGTGAACTGTCTTGGTTCTCCTATGTTCAACATATGAACGTTGGTTTCATATGAGCATCTTCAAGCATTTTTTAAAAAATATGATACTCACATATGCAAACTAGTGCTTGTCCTTGCCCAACATGGGTTACCAAGACCATGAGTTTAAGACATCTGTACAGATTTGTAACAGCCCTTATTTGCCTTTAAAGCTTCAAGCCTTTCTAAGCCTTCTGCTTCTTTGGTGGGCCCATACTTCTGTATTCATCCCTTTCTGCAAAAGATAAGAGAACCAGATTAAAAAAGATAAAGTTTTGCAACTATATAATTTTCTATAGTAGCATCTGCACATTTTCTTCATGAATACTGTTTCTAGGATTGTTCCACAAAGGAACTGGGGAAGAAATCAGCAAAAATTTAGAATTTTCTCCTTGTCAGCTTCCTCCACCCTTAGAGGGATGGCACTGGGATTCTTTCCAGTCAAGGAAGTGGAGAAACCTTCATATTAATACAGGCAATTGACTTCCAGGGAACTTTCACTTTCACTAGAAAGTGAGAAAAAAAAATGATCAGGGAAACCTAAACACTGTTTACAGTACTCCACTAAGCAAGAGATATAGAAGAAAAAATAATTTAAAGCAAATAAAGGAACTGTTCAGCTGGATCAGTCTGCTGGTCTATCTAGATTGGTCTATCAAGCCAACACATTCCATTAACTGGAACAACATATTTGCAATTATTTTTTCTAAAGTGGATCTTTGCTCAAACCTTTAATTTTTAGCTACTCTGAAATGCTGCTGGTTCACAATGTCCATGCAATTAACAACAGATGAATCACCATCATGCTGTAACATGGAAACTCAGTGAGATGCATATAATACTAATGGGTTTCAAACAAAAATTCAGACTAGGTTGGATAGAAAGCTAACAGCACTGAGGCAAGAAGCAAATTTAATCATCTAAGACTTATATTCATTTATTAAACAGCTTTCCATCTGATTCCTGTGGCAAAAAGACACAACTGACATAACTCAAAATAAAATGTACCAATTACATAGTTCTGAAATAACAATAATAAAGCAAGAGACAAAGTGCCATGATCAGAGACTTTGGACTACATTTTCCTTATAACTGTTACTAGGCATAGCCTACAACCTATTTGCAAAATGATTGCACATTTCTCAAACCCAAAAGGCTAGTAAAAATATTGTCTATTAAAGAACAGGGTAGACTTTAAAAACCCCACTCTCCAGCTCCAGGTAAGGTTTCTTCTAATAGGGCTTCCAGTATTTTGCATGGTGTTTGCAAAAGTTACCCAACTTGAAGCAGATGCCCTGGAGAGGCCAAGAGAGCTTTCTTCTGCCTTCACCATCCTGGAACCTTCTCACCAGTTCAGCTACCACAGAAATAAAAACAAATGCTCTGGTTGCACTATTACCAACCACAGTCTCAAAGGAAGTGGAAGCCCCAAGCACGCTTACAAGAATCTTCATGCTGTTGCTGTGTTCTAGGACAGGCCAGGACAATGTTCTAGCACATTGCTTTGCTGTCACATTCCTCTTGGACCTAGGTGTGAGGACAAGCTGCTGTGTCCTGGTCCAGACTTCAGATAATTCATTCAGCACAACTCTAGGCTTCAGGAGTGCCTTCGTAAATTGAAATAAAACACAAAGTAAACACACAGCTGAGTAGCAGCTCAGAAGAGACTTATCATAATAACTGTTTTGGAGTTAAAGACCTCAATTATGCATCCTAATGTTTTTAGACGCCTTAAATTACTTTTGGAATTGACCAACACCACACAGGGAAATGCACATAGCATCAAACCACCGAAAAATCCTTTAGTGAGCATTTACACCTTCACTGTTAGCCAGTGCAGCACACTACATTGCACTAAGCCAGGCAGCCTCATTATGTTGAGGAGATGGAAAGGAAGGCTGGCCCCATTTCTGCCAATAAATGAATTATGGTATTTTGCCCGTCTCTCTTGTTGGCTGCTAAAAGTTGGTACAAGACTCCTAACTCCAATCACATGTTGTGGAGCCATGTAAAATCATAGGAGAATTTGATCTTCAAATAAAACTGAGCCATCCTAATTGAATCAAAAGAAATACAGCAACTAAAGAAAACAATCTTTTTGTGATAAATGTCAGCCCTTTGAACTTCTGGTTTCTGTAATGGTTGGAAATTAGAGTGGGCTGCCTGGGTTTGAGTTAAACATATTAAAGGATCTGTTAAATCTTTCCGTTACTACCTAAGAATATCCTTACAACCGTACAGGGTCTATTAAGAATAAGTGGAAAAGATTGGCTATACATACATTTAATGTTTGTCTTGAGTTGCTGCATGCTGGTGATAACTGTGTGGGTAACCACAAAAGAAGAAAGTGTGGGGACAGAGGGGGAAATCACAACAGGACACCAGGACAAGGCATTTAGGGCTCCAAAGAAATACACGGAAAAAGAAAAGCACAAATACAGAAATAAGAGCAGTGATGAAGGTAGAAAGCTCAGCAGAGCTAGCACTGGAAGAGACAAGATATGAGTCCAACTTGGCAGCACTAACGAAAACTAAAGAGATGGGAAAGTAGTAAGAACTAACAAAGAGGGACAGACAAAAAGGGAATTATGAAGATTTAGATACTTTCAGGAGAAAGAGACTATGTAAGGGAAAAAACATCATATAGTACAAATAACACTTTAAAATATTACATCTTTTCATACATTTCTAAGCATATGAAATACATAGCTTTGCATTTTCTAGCAGTGCAGGCTAACAGCTCCTGTGAAGGAAATTTTAAGGAAACATTGCTGCTTTGCCAAATATTTAACAGCAAATACAGTTAAAGTCAACACAGAGACATTATGATTTTAAAGGGGAAAGGGAGTTTAAATTATTCAAAAGTCTAAAAGGAGGGAAAGACCTGAAGAGATCATGAAGAAAGGGCAGAGGAAAAGAGAAAACTGCTATTATATCCTTATTCTTGTTAATCTTGTTGATTTATAGCCTAACTGGGCAGCAGGCCTTCAAGAACACAGTTAAGCTGATCACTAAAGTTTGACGTGCATGTGTGTGCATAAAAAAATGGGGGGAGCAATGTGCCTATATTTAAAGCTCTCAAACAGACAAGCCTTTAGTTACACATACTTCATCAATATCACATCATCCCTCTCATTTGTTTTTCCCAGTGCAGAATCACTCTTTATTCCAACACCTGGATGCCAAACTAGAGATGACCGAGCCTCCTTGCCTCACTGCTCTGGGCTGCCCTCTCCTGCCAGTCTGCCATTTGATGTGGATTCTGTGGAGTCATTCAATTTCAGCCTTATCTATTCCCAATTACACATGGATTAAACTCAATGTAGCGGGTTTATTACATGTGCAAATCCACTACTGTTTAATCTTGCCAATGCTGTATTTGGTTTTGATATATTCTGACTGGCTTGACTCGCAGCACGAGGCTGAAAAATATTAAACACTTTGACACACAGCTACTCACAAACACTTTCATGTGTGTTATTTATTTGCATACTATGGCTACTAAAAACAGGCATTTCCAAACCATGCAGTTAGCCAGCGAGGGCAAAACCGCAGCCAGAAAGTGCTGCAGGGATGGAGAGCTTGAATTCCTCAGCCAAAATCCCTCAGTTGAGGGAGGCAATTCAAGCTTGCAGCATTGAGAGATAGCAGTCCAAGGGGAGGATAAATCATGGGGAGAGAGGAAAAAAAAAATAAAAGGGGCAGATTCTGTCACTTTTCTGATCTGCTCACACAAGTGCTATTTTAACCCTCAGCATCACCCTCTGCTAGCACCTGAGAAAAATGGAGTTTATGCAATGAAGCAGAAGAATGTCAGAAGAGAGGCAGTTTTCCTTGTGCAATTGTGTTGTGCAGAGAGCACTGCAATCAGACCTAGCAAGAGCCACTGAGTGACTAGCAGCTTACTAACCACCTTGTGACCAGGAGCATTTATGAGCTGACCCCTCTTCTCACCATAAATAACGTTAGGAATGAGGATTTAAGCTTGAACTCCCATGCTGGACTAGCCCTGTTTACCTTGTAGTTCCTGAAGCTCTTGACAATCAATGTCAAATTAAACTGATCAGCATTTCCTTTTTGCCCTCTGCTATAACCTTAGGAAATCTCCATTAAGCACAACAAGGTTCTCCCCTTCAGCCAGTCTCACCTTCACTGCAAATGAAAGGTAAGCACCCAATTCAAAATGGATCACATTTGCTGAGTTGATTTCAATAGAGCCATACAGATTTGTGATAGCTAAGGTTCTTGCTTCATTACTCATACTAAAAAAAAAAAAAAAAAAGAATACATATTCTTGAGGAATTAACTTGTAGTTACTTTTTTTTAAAACTATATGAAAAAGACATGCTGCTAACACAAAGACATGATAATTTCCATTGTGTAGTACAGCCATTATAGAGGTAACAGTGAGAGTAAGAGAACATAAAGTACAATTATATCTGACATTAGTTTACATTCCTTGCTGTTCTCATTTCCTCAAGCTACATTTCAAAATTAACGGTATAAACTGCTGGAAAATCTGACTTTCACCCTCATCCTCTTCATCTCCTTGCTTTCCTTGCCAAGTTTAGGCATGGATTCTCCACAGTGTATAAGACATGATGCATCCTGCTGGCATTAAGATGCTTACCTATAGGCTTTGAGTATGCATTAGGATAAATGCAAATAACAAACCACCTAGGGCAGAGGGGATTGAAAATACTAGCAAGATAGGATTAAACACACATTATGAATGTATTTTCCCTTCAGGTAGGTTGAAGGCAGGTATTATTCTTATAGCACTTGGTCTATTACTTTTGTCTTTTTCTTTTTTTCTTCAAATGGCAGGGGTGAAGGGGAAAGGAAGGAGGGGCAGTAAAGAGAACTGACCCTTATATCATCAAGACCAACACAGATTCCCTCTTTGTCATAATACCTACAAAAGACAGACAATTATCTGTCATGCTCTTGTTTCTTTAGCTTTAGCAGCTGGGGCTGCTAATATATTTGTTATTTCCTATATTTAGGCAGGAAGCTGTTTAAGGGATACCAGTTCTGTTCTGGGTTTATCCACAAGTGGACTGCAGAATAGAAGGAAGGCTTTGTAGCATTAGGTGAACAAAAATAATGAGGTGAGAGGAGAATTAGCAACAGAAGATTTACTGAAGGGATGTACGTCATTCAATATTGAACTCACAGAGACCATCTTCACTGTGGAATTTGACCAGTTTCCTGAAAATAGCCATTCTTAATTTGCTAAGATTTTCCAAAAGCTGTCATGTACAGATTCCATATATGCTGAAAAAGCATCATTTCTAGAGTCACTTATCCTCTCCAAAGTTTCCAAAAATCTACAAAACTCCTTCACTTTTTTTAATCAATATATACATATTCACATACACATATATGTAGAATATATATATATATAACAAGTTATATAACATATGTTCAGAATCTCAAATAGGTAGAAATGGAAAGGACCATCCTTCAAAGCCATGCAATAAACCTTCAGTTCAGAAAGGCCCACAGTACATCCATTTTATTCATGCCCTCACATCATACAAGCCAAGTTTACTATTCAAGAACTATCATTATACAGACAGCCTACAGAAAAACTGAAGCCTTCACCAAAACTGAAATACACCTCAGGAGCAACCCAGTCTTCTACAGTGGCAAGGAAGATGTTAGGACAGATTGCAGCACATCAGTTCAAATACCAGAAAAGCTACTTAGTCCCTGGGCTCTTGCCAGTGGCAAACAGCCACATAACCCCTTAAACATGAACACTTGGAGTACCTTCCACCAACAGGTCCCCCTTCCCTGCAGCACAGCCTGTTACCTCTCCCACATATCAGCTGCATGTATTTCCAGTAGCCCTTTTAATTGATAGATCTCACTTAGAGATGCAAAGAGGTAAGACAGCCTTTTACTCCCCTGGCATCCAACCTGTTACTTCTTCCAAATTCCTATCTTTGTTCAGAAAAATCAACTAGAAAGCCCTCCAGCACCTCATCCAGACCTCAACCAACAAGCAAACCACCTTACCACTCCTGTTTCTTCTTCCTTTATAACTTCCAGATGCTGCCCTTCTCTTAACTTGGTTCAGCTGGGAGGCATTGAACTTTCTCACCTTCAACTCTCAAGATGACATAATTCCATACACCAAAACATTTTCTACCAGGCTTGTGTTTTTATTGTTCCATGTTCACAATCAGTATCAGTTAAGCAAGTAAAGACCTACATTCAGGTGCCTGCCTATGTGTGCAGACAATACAAACACTCTTGCAGGACTATGTTGAAAACATTCAAGAGAAAAAAAGTGAGCAATGATGGAGATGCTCATGGTAATATACTCCAGTTCTATTCCCTCCTGCATTGTTGCCTACTCTTTCCACATAAGATTCTCAAACCCTTTACAAGCTAGTGGGTCAGGCTCAGAGCTGGCATTACAGCTCCTTTCACCTTTCTGGAAGTTTGACAATGCACATCAGCTGACATAATGGTTATTCATCCAGTGAGGCTATTTTTAAAATAAGGTAAATAGGTATCCTCCCTGGCCTGCTTAGAAACATAGTCCTCAAAGCCTAATCTCTCTCTTCTCCTGAGATTTGAGTTTATTAATAAAATGGGGGGGCGAAAGCAGAAAAGCAATAAAGATCAGCTCAAATCTCTCCAGGTTTGACTGCTTATAAATTCCATTGTTCAAGCTGACTTGATCCAAGCCCTGTGAGAGTTACTTCCATTACTCATATAATCATGTGGAATAATGAGCTCCTTGCATTACCGTATCTATAGAATATCCAAAGTGTTTTCCCAGAATAATTGATATCTGCCAGCATGATGGAAAAAATCTGCTAATGACTTTAATATAGAGCCTTTATTTTTGCCAGAAACATTTTATTAAGAATAAATGGAGATAGTTTATTTATCTGAGAATGAACTGCTGAAGCAAATCACTAATATTTAGCTAAGGTGCTGGAAAGAACCAAGAATTGTCTCTCTGATCTAGACAGACCTCTTTCTGAGGAAGCTGAAAGTGGGACTATCCCAACAGAGCAGTGAAGAGCTGGTAGCCCATAAAACATATTGCAACCATAGCCTTTTTTTCCCCCCCCCTCCCAGTAAAACTGTATGCTTTGGCATTATCTGAAAATACTTGGGAAGAGCTCAGTTCTCCTGCATTGAAGGAACTCCATTCCAGTCATTACTGACTAGCTGAAACTAGCTGTAAGCTTATGGCAGGTTTTTGACCCTTTATTATTACCAGTCTTGCATTCATAGGCACTGTTCAGTTCATCTGTATGTGTATTATATAAAAACAACAAACAAATAAACAAACAAAATGAAACAATTTTTGTTCCTGAAGAGAATTTGATAGTGATTTGCTTTTTTGAGCTTGGTTTCACTCCTCTAAATATTTTAAAGATTTTGTAAAGAATTGCCTAAAAACTATGAAATATTGAAGAGCCATGAATTATTTTTAATTAAAAGGGTCTGGATTGCCCTCATGTAGACCAATAATTTGAATTTATATTAGATATTACTAACTTAATCTTTTTTTGTTATATGGAAGATCAGGTCACATTTTAAGGTTTTTTGACAGGGTAGGGAGTTGAATTATCACCAGAACCTTTCACTCAACATGATTTCAGTTAAATCAAATGTTCAGTTTATGTTTCAAGTCAAAATCAATTTCAAGCAAACCCTAGTAAAGTCAACCTTTATTTATACTCTATGCCACACAGAAGCAAATTTTCCCTTCTCTTGCCTGTAGTTACATCTTTACTCCTCCATAAAAACGCTACCCATTTTTAGATATGTATTACAACCTGACAGGAATCATAGAAGAAATTTCAAGATGAAGTCCCTAGAACCATTTCATTACAAAAGATCAAGAAGCCAAATTCACTTTTCCTCAGGTTCCCAATTAAAGTTTTAGCAGTACTTTAGTAGTGGCCAACTTTAGACACTGGTTTTCATATTTATGGGGCTACAGCTTAGTCACCAGATTCTGGTAGCTGCTGTTCTGTAATTGGCCCTTTTGCCTTTGCACTATAATACATTCTTATAATTGTCACAGAGGCTGGACAATATCCCCTGAATTTAAGAACACCTCTTCATGCCTATGATCTAGGTAGGATGGTCTAGACAGACAATCAGTATAGAAAAATAGTCTCCTCTGGAGAGTAATTCAGACTAGAAGCTTAATTTGAGGGAACAAAACTGCCCTCTAAGGAGCTTATTTCTCACTTTATTGATTATACTGTAAGCAACAAAATAATTTAGGCATACATAGTTGCCTATATTGGGCAGTTTGACTATCTCTTCCTCTCTATCTTCATCCAAGGTCACTTTACTGGCAAGAATGTCATGGATATAAGTACGCTGCAAGTCTTGCAGCACAAATCTGAGATAATTTTAAACTAGGTAATGTTGTGTAAGCAGTATGAAAGGTAGATGCTTTAATACTAACTACCTCAGATGGATCAGTACCCATGTTCACTGCAGTGAACATGAACACTAAGTAAAAAACATTTAGAACCATAAAAGGTATATTTCTATAACAAGAGCACTTGAAGCTCTAAGGGCATTTAACTTTTCTCACCTAGAACCATAGGAAATGGCAAAAATACATTGGCAGAAACAAATCAGTTGCTGGAGGAAGGAATAACAGTAGCTTCATGCCCTGAAGAGATCCAGTAGGCAACAGTTAGCAATGAACTGGTGGGAAGATGGCATCTTTGAACAGTGCCTTCAAAAAGAAAGAAGTGGTCAACACCTGTATCAAATGGTCAACATATCAAGTGGTCAACACCTGTATCAAAGTGATCAACACGTGTATCAAATCCACGATTAGTTTACACAACATCAATAATTTTAGACTGTATTTTAGAGGGTTTTTTTCTTTCCACAAGGAATAGTGAAGGCAGAATGAACCATATAAAATATTGCAAAATACAGAGTTTCCCAGACTCTTCATATTCCCCTGACCTTTTCGTTTTTTGTCTTATTTTTTTCCTGATGCCACGCCTGGCAGCTGTGGTGAAAAATGACCCCTTCTCAAGTGAACTTGTGTTACATGATATCTGGACCACACACACACTTACAACACCAGTATAAAGCAAGGATAACATCATAGCCTTCTGCTTTAAGTCATCTGTGCCTTCAAAAGTGACTTGTTGCATCATTCTTAATCACCGCCGTGATAAGCTATGTCTGGGGTCCTGACGGCCCTCTGATTCATGACCTTATTTATCAGCTTCTGGCAGGACATTCTGTCTTCTCTGTGTAAACTTCTCCTTCCCCAATAAGCTACCAGTGACAATTTATTCAAGGAGGCCTGATGGATGAGGCAAGATACACTGTCTTCCTATGCACAAACATGCATTGCTAAAGTGCTCATTGTGGCACAGTTCCACCTTCCCTCAAAATTGCAGTATATTTCTCGCACCCTTTCGAGAGTGACGAGAGTAGGCTGAATTGTCCTTCATTAACCTGTGCAAGCAGTCTGCCCTGGAATGATACCTTCTAAGCAAAACACTGGTATAATTAGCATTGAGAAATCAGACACTTAAGAAGGTAGGCAATTTGTACTTAGACCACAATGTTCTTTCTTTTTTTCTTCTTTTTTTTTTTTTTTTTTTAAAGGCGAAACAAAAATGAAGTTTGGGAAAAAATATACATCTTGCATGAGCTTTCGAGAGGCAACACAAGTTCCACTTGGTGAACAGGCAAAAAAGAGCATAAAGAAGTTAATGGAAATATTTCCAAAAAAGAGAAAGAGATGAGTCATCCACTATTTTATCCATTGCCAATTCAAAATAGAAAACTCTAGTTCCACAGAATAGTTAAATTTGCCCATAAAACATTTCTAGACTCTCTTAAAAAATAGGATCTGCTTCTTAAGTGTAGGGGGGAAAAGAGAGAAAGAGAAGGAGCAAAATCCTAAATCAAAAAATGTGTGTTGAACAATAACATATTTTCTATTATTCTGATCATAAATATATAAGGAAAATATGTTTTACTAATTCGAAGGCTGCTCCGAGATAAGTGGATGCACATCAAGTCTATTGCTCTGGGCTAAAACTATTGCCAATCTAATATTACAGAAATGATTAATTGTGATTAATAATGTATCAGTCATATCAGCAAAATGTGTCAATACAGTAAATGAACAGTATTCAATTAGCTCTGGAAAAATAAATACTCTGAGAAATGAAAAAATCTTTGCCAGAATGCTATTTAACAGAAAATTATTCATAGACAATTTGCCTGGCCCCATACAGATGAATTCTTTCACACTTAACTTGAAATTAGAGAAAGAAAAAAGTATTGGAGACTATAAAAATCTCTACTCCTAAGTAAAATAACTCAGAAACTATTCAAAAACACAAGTATAATGATGACATTACATCAGTAGTCAAAAATGTTGAAAGCAATTTATACTAATAACATATATATGTAATTGAAAATTTTATAGTATTTTGCAAATCCTCATATTCTCCTTTACCCTAACAATTTGCATGTAAATAAGGAACCTTTGTATTCCTTATTTTAACATATTTTAATTGCTGCACTACCTTCAAGAAGACTGAGAGAATTTTAGAGAAATATTTATTATTGTGCATGGAAGGGAATGTTGATACAAACCAAATAATTATTCTATTTGCATAGTGATAAGACTTATTTGTAATAAAATCCGCTCATGAATATAAAGAAGGAACACTAAACACTAGAAAACTTGTCAAGCAGAAGAACACGAAA
The DNA here is from genome assembly GCF_003342845.1 of Nothoprocta perdicaria. Classification (NCBI taxonomy): domain Eukaryota; kingdom Metazoa; phylum Chordata; class Aves; order Tinamiformes; family Tinamidae; genus Nothoprocta; species Nothoprocta perdicaria. The sequence continues at coordinate 305,822 of NW_020455604.1, forward strand.
TGTCATCAAGAAAAGGTGCATTCATAGATGAAAGACTTTCAGTACATTACTTTTCAATATATCATTACTACTAACATCAGAGTAGCAGGTCAAGGCTTTAAAACATTCAGTATATGCTAAGTTTATAAGACAGAAATAAAATGTAGATTGGGAAAAAAAAAAGTCAGAAGTGCCTGAATGTCTTTAGTGGCAGAGGTTTTCCGTGTGATTACATTTCTTTAAGAGTTGGGGTGTCTGTATTTTAATTTAGCAAACATAAATATCATTTCCTGTGTATGACCTGGAATGCTCAATCTCAGCCCAGTGGGAATATATAAAACCTGTAAACAGATTCAGATAATGGAAATACAGACAAATCTTCCCATTATGATGCAAGTTGCCTTTATCTTTCCATTTTTTCCTTTCTCCTCATCTCCCCCAAATAAATATCCACTGCTGACTGAAAACCTTTTCTTGGAAGCCTGTATGAAAATTCCACACCTTTGCAGTATAAAAGGCACAGACCCACTTTTCATTTATTTTGACTTGGCTTTATCTTAGCATGTATAATATCAGCTTGCATTATGCCTGTAAACCCTTCTGGGGCCTTTTAGAAAGTAACTCATAATGGTAAAATTTAAGCACAAGACTGACTTCTTCTACTTGAAGAAGTCAACGCTGTATTCCCAGAACAGGGAGTTCTGTTCTCAGAGCCACTGGGATACCTCCAAAGCTCCTGTACTATATACAGCATGAGGCACCACCATGCACAAAACTGTTTCTTGTTTCCCCAAAGAATGCAATACATCTGTATGCATTTCCCAATAAATGTCATCTTACCAGCAGGGACCAGAAGCTGAAGACCACCTTAATTTGCTATCTTATTTCATTTTCTTACTTCCTCCTTTTTTTTTTTTTTCCAGTAAGTCTCTGTCAAATTAAGTCACAGCCTGAGCTGAGTAACAACTAAAATAGAAAAAGCTATACAATTATCCCTACTGTCTTTTAGAAGGTACAAAATAGATGTCTCTAAACATATAGCTAGAGAATAGCTATATTATTATTACATTGTCTCAGTACTTCTCAAGTTCTCACAGTCTGAAGAAATTTTCATGAATGTGTTCAAATTTATTCAATTTCTTCATGTTCTCCCCTATGTCCTCCTCCTCAATACATTTGTATTTTAGGTTAAAAATTGGTTATAATAAAAACACTCCATGTAAGTCCTTGTAAGATGGGTCTTGGTAAAACCCAGACCTACAAACTACTGGCTGTTAAAACTTATTTTAACTCATTGTCTTAATTCTTGTGATCAGGAACATCACCAAACAATGTCTATTCTTGCCCATAACACAATTCAATTTCACCATGGCTGCTATTATCTCCAGAGAAAGGGATACTAGATATTGATTTCTTGCTCACTTCTAGTAGGCAGTAGGATATTTTAGTATGCTGAGAGAGAGAGATTACTTTTTGTTTTCATTTTTATTTTTGGTGTTTTTTTGTGGAGGGGCTCCTCGTATTCATAGCTATTGGAGCATTTAAGTATGAGAAGACTGAAAGAAGGAATAAAGACCTTCTCTAAAATCCACCTCCTGCAAATATTTGGGTTCAGAAACTGCTCAAACCTCCCAATGCTTCAGAAAAGAAGTCCAGCTATCAGAACTAATTTGTCTAATTTAGAGATATATACAGTGTGGTCCAGGTAAGACATCCAAAATGTGTAGCAAATCCATGCCCATCCCATTGCATCAGAGTCAGAGTAAGAAAGAAGATAAACTTCCAACAAGTGAATTAACTTATGGTATGACTTTTTATCACAATATTTTGCTCCATATAGCTGTGGTTCTGTTAGGAATATTAATTTCTAATCTATTGTTAAAGCTCTAGACTCCTACTAAAAAACAAAAATCCAATGCAGCTATAGGTACTCAGTAACTGTGATGGAAAAAAAAAATAAAAAACCCTCTTCCCAAAAGAGAAAGCAGCTGTAACCAAGCATATATAGCAACATGTATAATTTTCCATAGCCTCAGGCAAGAAATCTATGCATAGAAAAATTCCGAAGGTGTCAGAGTAACCAGAAATGTATTAACAAGTAGATAATTATGGACTGATTGCAAAGACTTACCAGATGGATAAGAAATTAAGGTTTGGATTTTTTTTAAATATATATGTTTCCCAAGTAACCTTTATTTAAATGGAGTCAGCAGTTTTACTCTCTCTGCTACATAGTACAGCCAAGAAGTCATTTAACAGTGGATGCTGAAATTTCAGACACTCTCACTTCCTAATTTAATTCAAAGTACTTCATTCAGTACCGTGTTCAAAACCTTTGTTCACTAACTGGTCAAAAGGCTAAAAAGAAATCAGGAGTAAGTAACGGTATTTTTCATTTAGGAAGAGTTAGAGAAGGCTTTTCATTAAGGTACTGTGCTTACATGACAAACAATTGGTTTCCTTTCAAACTGTACTTTTGCTGAGAACTGATGAGTACTTTGTATTCTGCATTACACATCTAGCAAAGCTGCATTACTGAGCACTGGATTTAGGAAATTGTGTATATAGGTGCCAAGAAATTCACTCTCGAGGTTTCCTAGCTATTTTGACCTCATTTGTACACAATGTAAACTTATTTCACTCCACAAATGTACTAAGTAGCATACAGTAAACATTTCCTGTACTGAAATACTTGCACTACATGTGACATCCAAGCAGGGAAGTTTAGACTACATTGATTAAATTAGCAAGGGGGAAGAAAACGACAAAGTTACTATCAGCTTGGAGATTGGGGGAGTCTCAGTTTCATCACAAGATAATAGATTTATCATTAGTAAAATATAAAGCTTGCATGGAAAAAAATTTCAATTAACAAAGCAAGTGTTTATGTAACGCGAAACAGAAGCAGTGCAGATTTTCCAAAGCATCTTTTTGCTCTGCTATAAATAAGATCTAACAGGGAAGCTTCTGGAGCTTCTATTCCATTCTTGCCTGTACAATGTCATTGCCACTGAGTGTGACAATAGACATTTAAATGATATAAACACCTCTCCACTATTTAACAGAATTCTCAATTTGAATTTACAGAATTCTCAATTTGAAATCTCAAGAGTTGTCAAATAATAAAGGTTCCTAGTCATTACTACTAGAGTTGAGTCACGTCATTCATTTGCATTCAGAATCTCCAATACTGAGTTATCATTTCTCAGTCCCAGCAAATGTTCGTTCCCATGCTCCATTCAAGTACTGTTGGTTCGGTTAGGGATCTCTGACAAATACGTGCATGGCACAACAAATTTTTTTCCAAAAAGAAACATCTTTCTCCCTTAGACTGTACACAAGACACTGAACACTGTACACTGAACATGCAGAAGAAATGTTTTGAAGATCACCATAGCAATGTCTTCTTTGCCACTGATTCTTTATGGCTCAGGCTCAGGACTACAGAGATCCTCACAAACTCTACTTAATCTTTATCCTACACCCCCAAAACAAAGTAAAGGGAACTTGATATGTAAACAAAGAGAGGGAGAGAGACAGACAGACAGAGAGTGACTGATTTTTTGATGCTCTCAGCTAAATAAGTTGTATGACAGGGAACAAGTAGAAGAGGTGTAATGTGCATATGTACTATTGTGGGAAAACCTATTTGGGTCTATTACAATAAAGAAACAGATGAAGAACAGTCCATCTGTGCATAAATATGACCCCTGTGATGCTGCCAGCATCAGAGTGATCTGCCAAATGATACCATCTGCACGAATGGAAATTATTCTGTGGGCAGATTGAGCTCGCATGCAGATTTTGTACAACTCTTAAAGGAGTACTGTATCCGGAGGGACTGTCCCCTTCAGGGATGGTGGAAACTTACTGCCTGCTAACCCTTAAACTGTTGTGCGTCCCTTCAAGGGTCTGGAGTATCTAGAAATTCAGTCAGTTAGGCTGTTTGATGAGAGACACGCCACACTCCAAAACTGCCCTGCCTAATTGTTGGTTTTTTTTTTTTACTTTCTCAGAAAAAGGATATAAGGCAGAAGAGGAAGAAATGCTGCTGAGAGGAAGGATGTGGTCCTATGGAATAGTGGGGAAAGGGAGTGGAGTTTTGAACTTATCTGAAGATAAATATAACTCATTCCCTCTTCCACTTAGGTCCTTGTAGCACTCTCCTTTGGCACTTTATGAGGGGGCTCCTCCATGTCATTCTGATGAGGGCCTTTGCGAAGCCCTAGTCTAGGGCTGCACCAAGTCATGAGAGCCCTACATGACACAGTTCTTTGGTGTCCCTGGCTTTGAGTGGAGATTCAGTCTGCTAACACACCTTCTAGCACAATGTGCCCACAAGCAAATGGCCCCATTTCTGTATTAGCATAAACAGTTGAATCTGTAGGGGGGTTTGTTCCCTTGTTTTGTTCCCTTCTTCAAGAACCACCGTCCTAGGAAGATGATGGTGGAGACTTCTCTATCCTGAGTTGCAGAAAGGTTGCCGAAATTCATATTCCATGCCTCATGTTATCTGAAAGAGGTGGTTAGGAATTTCAGATTAATGCCCAGAAAACATCAAAAAGATCCTATGGAAATAGGCTGTCAGATTTTGGAAATAGGTTGGACTGAGTGGTCTGAGAGAGCCTGTATTTGGTCTCATGCAAACATTCATATAGAAATGCAAACTTCTTTCAAAGGATTGAATGGGAAATGAAAGACAGGAAGTCTACAGAGACACTGCAGCCTAGAGAGAGACTCTTTGGGATAGGATCTGCCCAGAAATGCCATTAAGTTGAAAGTGAGTTATAAAGCAAAGAGTTAAAAGTAGTCATGGTAGGTACTTTACTTGCTGCTGAGTCCCCTTGCCAATTTCTCTGGGTTTACAATCACATTTTAAAGCATTAATATGTCCCCTGTTGATTTGTACAAGACACCAAACAACACAAAAAAAGGGGAGAGTCTAAGCATAGTCTGACTTCATAGGGAAACAGAATTCAGCTATGGACAAAGTGCTGTCAAAGGAAAAAAAGTCCAATTAAAAAAATAAAAACATATTTATTTCCTTTAATCCCCCTTTACAAGGCATTTTAAGTATTACTTCTAACGACAAGCAATAAGAATATTAGAAATATTCTGGAGTTTCTGTTTATAACATCCCTAGAAAGATATGCAAAGCATGCACTTGCTCATGATAGACAATTAACTGCTTTTATTCAGTGGTATCTTCATAGGAAATGCTCAGATTCTATAGCAAGAAAGAAGCTATGTATATATATTTTCCTTCAGATCACCTTTCTAACATAGGGAATTATCTTCCTTTTCCTTAACCTTGAAGAAAAACCTTGAAGGTCTTAAAATCAGGCCGCTTACATTCTCAAATACTGACCTATTTAAAGCCCATTTCCACCTAGTGCTTCAGTAATAAGCACTGCAAGCTAAATCACAGAATCACAGAATCCTTAAGGTTGGAAGGGACCTTTGGAGATCATCTAGTCCAACCCCCCTGCACTTGCAGGGTCACCTAGAGTATGTGGTACAGGATTGCATGTGGTATGTGGTACAGGATTGTATGGACATACAAGAATTTATACTAGTGTTCCTTTTTTAAAATACATATAAATGACTAAGTGAGAAGCACTGATCAACTTCAGGCATATAATCCTGAAAAAGAAACTGTAGTGCTGAGACAGCTACTCAGGTAGCTGTATGTACCCCAGGTATCATAGAGGTACGTGTCCAAAGCATAACAACTGAGCAACGAGGACAGGTAGCTTTCTTCAATTCCATGCTCTGCTAAGCCCCATGTGCCCTCCTCTGTCAATAAAAGACATCTCACTTTCTCTGAGGGCAGAGCTCTAACTCTTCCTTTCCAAAAATGCAATAGAGTTAGCTTCCCCTCCACCTCCTTTAAAAGCATTGCAGCTATAGGACATAGATTCACCACTTCACATAAACAGATCGCCTTCCAAAAAATGCAGGAGATCCAGGTTCACTTCATTCCTCAGCTTAAAGGGATTCATAACTACATCTCTCCCAAGAAAATGTTAAAGCTACAAGCTGCTCTGGAGAGAAGTTACTCTCCCCTTCTATACAAAGAACAGAGAGAAAATAAAACTTTAATGTTTTGAGGACAAGCGGATGGCAGTTGGAGAGATTAGATAGACTGCTTACTATGAAACATATAAACAGCCTTTGGAGCACAGAGTGAAAATTCTACCTCCTGTGCAAGTGCCCCAATTATAAGCTTAAGACCTACATCATTCGTAACAAAACCCAAGAAATTCAGTCAGTTAGGCTGTTTGATGAGAGACACGCCACACTCCAAAACTGCCCTGCCTAATTGTTGGKTTTTTTTTTTTACTTTCTCAGAAAAAGCATGACACTATTCAAGCATGCTTTAAAMAAAAAAAAAAAAAAAAAAAAAAAAAAGGAGGGGGGGAAAAAAGCTATACACTTGTGAGACGACTGATTGATACATGCTGTCAATGGACCAGTTTCCAAGGTGACAGTGACAGCTCTCCCAATAAGCCACTTTAAAACTGGATTTTGAGGGTGCAGGGAAATGCATAAATATAGGTATTACAGAATGCCTTCTGTTCAAAATGATTTTTCTTCTTCCAAGAAATGTTTTAAATGTTGACAACCAGGCTGTATCAGAAAACTAATCAGCACATCGACACCTCAGAGCTGAAACAAAATGCAGACTCCCCTTAAATTGAATGGCAGTTACATAGTGACACTTGTGTTTCTGTGAAAATTATTATGGAACAGAACCAAGACCTGGAACATTTGGTTTCTTTGTTCTTAGTATCTGTAAGATGCTAACCAAGATAGTACTTTTTTTTTTTGCTTACTCCTCAGTTATGTGAGGAGCTTAGTTCAGGAAAGTGATTTAAATTTGTAAGATACAAACTGACTGCTCTCTATATTTTTGTAGCCATGTCACATGTCCTGGGATACATTCAAGTTTAAGTACTGCTAATAGAAATGGCAATATACCTTCGGGGAAGAGCCAATTTTTCTACTGCTTCTCTAAGAGAAAGAGGTCCTCTGGAAAGAAAACAAAAACAAAAAAAACCCTTGGTGTTTTTTTCAAGATGGTTTGAACTTTTTCTCCAGCATGCTATCTAATTTTGTCATAGCAGAATTGAGAAGACCAGGGTCAATGTGATTTTTCTTAAGTGCCTTTATTTCTCTCTGGAATTTAAACCAAAAGCGCTATACATAACATAATATTCTGTTTCTGGAAGAACTAGATGTATGCAAATTGCTTAGCTACCACTTCAACCTTTTTTCTTAACTGTGTAGCATATCTTATTCCATCCATCTTCACTCTGCTTTAGGTACTTACGAAAACAGAGTTCAAGATGATGTACTTGTTCTTATAAGTCTGTTGTATTAGAACAGAACAAAGTATATCAAAGGGAAAATAATCATAATGGGATTATTATCAGTGATGGTTAATTAGGTAGCTAATTTTACAATTTCCTGCTGACAATACGGCATTTAATACATTTCATATGCAATACATTAAAAAAAAAAGTGACTGGCACTGTCTGCCTCATGAAAGATGATAATTTAACTATTTTCAACTTTTTTTCCTCCTGAAAAATCTTTTCAATTAAGGCTCCATGGATTGTTTTATCAGCAAGATCTTACCTTTCTTTAAGCAGTCTGCACACTGGAGATAATCCAAGGACAACAGCTATTCTTCTCATGTCAAGTCAGCTTATGAATTGTCATGTGGTCATTTATTCCATCTAGCTGAAGATCCTTCCTGAAGGATATTTAATTAGGTCCATCTGATCAAGATGGAGATCCAGCACTATCAGAAGGATGGTCATCTTTATAACCTAGTTAAATTTTCAAAGGAACATGCACTTAATGTAGCTCTGTTTCACACACAGATTGTAGATAATGTTTCTTCCCCTATATGATAAGGTCTAACTCCAAGTTCAAGATTGGGCCAGTTTCTGTCAGTCTTATAGTAATGTCTCTTTATGCCATGACACCAGATTATTTTTTTCAGATTCATAAATCAAAAACACTGTTCCAAAACGTTGCCACTTAACTTTAAATCATTACAGCTAAGGACATTTAAAACAGTAGAGGCTAGAAAAATTAGGAAGAACTGACTCCCACCTCAAGCAATTATTCCCTCAAATTTCCTTCTCAGATTTGAGGGATGACATGATACATTTTTAAATCATTTTATCTTTTTCTTTCATATAAAACCAAAAGCTTTTACTAGTATTATGAAAAGTACCTTACTAAGATAGCAAGTCTACAAAATTTAGAAGATTAATTGACCTACAGGAAAGAGATGGATGACCATTGATTACCATGCATGTGTGACAAGATGACAGATGAGTGCTGTCAGGCCATTGATCTTCGCAAATTAGCCTGACTTTGGTCAACTAAGACTTGTCTTTGGGCCCTCTACCATTAGTATATATCCTTTAAAAAAAATTCTGCATGCTGCGTTCCAAGAGACAGTTTCATTGTTTTGAGCTTACTCTGACTAACACAATAGCTCTAACTAACAATGACTAACAATAGTTAGAAGCCTACTGCAAAAAGATATAGGAGATTGATGCATTTTTCCCCATTCCAAAATAAAGACATAAAAGACACTTCCATTTTTCCCCAGGGATCTATTTCCCTTTCTGTCTACCATAAGTATTTTTTTTTCTTTAAAAGGTTATATGTTAATGTGTTTCAAGAGCAGGTTAAAAATAGGAAACTCTTCTCCAAAGATAGACATGCTTATCAAAGCCTTTCTCTGGCTCTGATTCTAATCTCACACATTATTTTTAAACTTAAAAAGATTAGATCAGTTTTAAGTGATTATGTATGATATTCATCAAGGGAAACAAGGTTCAGAATGGCCTACCAAAAGCAGATGTGAAAATTTGCTGACCTTTGATGTTCTGGAGAAGTCAGAGCTGAATAACTGAGTACTTCCTTTACAACATAAATAGGAAGATGCTGAACAATCTTATGTCTTCCTCTGCAGAAGATAAAGGAGAGGAGGATATTAAGCCCTTTGATACTTTCCTATTACTCCCACCTTTTCTGATTGATTAATCAGAATGATTAATGACTAATCTCTAATGATTAGCCATAACCAACACAGTTTGAAATTCAGAATTTAATCTCCTGGGATAAGAACATAGTGGTTTAATTCTAAATAGAAGTATGAGGATATTAAATGTGTCCATTTTAACATTAGTTGTGCAATCTTTTCAGAAGATAGATATTGATCATGTTCAGGCTTGCTGTTATTCACAATAAGATTCTTAGCTTCACTTTCCAAAGTTCACTGATATTGCAAACCAATTCTCCACTAAAACATGGCCTTCAAACTTGAAATGGGCTCCCCAGAAAGGCTGTTTCATAATGATATTGTTTATGCTAAAGAATTTTAAGTTTGCCTGGGTGCACACTGCCTCATACCAGGTGGGGTTTATAGGAACAGCTGGCTAGGCATCTAATGGGATATATTTCTGAGATTCACAGAAAACATTTCAACATGTGCGCAGCCTGAGATTTTAATCCTGCGGATGCTAAAGACAGAAAAAAAAAAAAAAAGAATGATCATTTCATCTCAGCTTCCATTCCTGTTCCCAAAAGGTCTGACAGCTAGGGAAAGGCAGACTATAAGCAAATCTGTGATGAATCCACTTAGATGATCTCGCGACTCAAGCAAGCATTTCTGTGCAAAAAAATCAAGTGTCATATTTTTGGAAGTTAGAGGAAGAACATCCATTCCATATAATCATTTAGGACACCAAACTATAAGCTGGCTACCCAAGCATTCTAATCACAGCTGCACATTGCACTATATTTAATAATCCACAATGATATCTGCTCCAAAAACTTCTCTTAATACACAAATGAGCTTCACATCTCCTACTCATCAAGGTCTAATATTACCCAGGGGAAAAAAAAAGCAAAAGGTAACAGTGTAAGACAAGATCACTGTAGGTCAATGTAAGATTAGAGAAGCTCATCCCATAACACTATGCTCAAGATAATATTGTGATATAGCAGATATATCTGATATATCTCATCAGAAGCTATGTGAAATATTAAAATCTGTACAGTGCCTAAAATGATTACAGAGTGAAGCTGGCCAAAATTGGTTTTCACAGCATGGAAAATTCAGATACTTCAATGTTTGCTTGCATCCAGAATTGACATGAAAAATTTCAAATGCTTTCAAATGATGACACTTTCAAATGATTCAAGTAAAGGTATAGTTTCATAGAAATGTCTTAGAAATGTCAAAATTAAATCTGACATTGCCAACTGAGTCAAAATATTTTGACATTCACAAATTCTTCCCCATTTCACTTAAAAAGAATAAAAACTTTTGGGAGGGATAGGGCTGTGTTTGGAAGAGATCTGTGCTCTGCAGGAGTGCTGGAGAACACTGAGAATTATAGTTCATGTGTCTCATGTTCACATTCACCTCAGTGGTGGAGCTCTCATCCTGACAGCAATTATGATGATACCCTGGGTCCATGCACTTCTAGGATGCCCATTGAGTTCAATCCAAAGAACAAGTTTCTTGTCTTATCACGTTATGCTTCTGCTAGGGAAAATTTCCATTTTATGAAATTTTTTATCTGCTGTAACAAAACAAAGAAATCATAAAGAGTTTTAAAAATATAAATATAGCTTTCCTGCTTTTAGGGTTGTTACTTTTAATGCTGTTTCCTACTTTTAGCTTAGTGTTAGTGTGTTTTAGTGTTGTTACTGGGCTCAGGTTCTGGGGTGTTTCAGCATCTTTTACGATATGATCATAGAATAAAGTGGCCATGAGTCCAACCCTGTGATTGATATCTTGTGTTGAAACCAAAATAAAATATTCCATTTCATTTTTTGCTTCTATGTAGTTAGTTTCTCTCACTTCAGTTTGCTACCAGCTGCTTATTTTCTCAGTCAAATTGTCATTTTTTTTAGTCTTTCCTTTAGATGTTTTACTCTTTCTAAAAGTCTTTCCATTTGATCATTTCACATTCCAAGGTGATTTTTTAAAAGTGATGTTATTTCATTCTGACTAAATTCATGAAGTTCTAACCAAGACGAGTTAAGTGCCTATGTTTTTGTTCTGAATCTCTTCTGATCTCCTGCTGAGAGGATGATTTAACTCCCTTTGGTTATATTTCATTTATAATGCATGAACATATAAGGCTGCTGTACTAATGTTTGTCTGTGATTTTCCACACTGCAGTCTCTCTGCTTTTCAAGAGCGCTCTGTAGTGCTAAATAAGCTCCTCCTCTTGCTTCTCTTTTTGTTTGTTTCTTTTTTGAGCAAAGACTGAATTTGTTTTCATGTAGGTATTCTCTTCTAGGACCATAGGGTAACTCAGGTGGGAAAGGACCTGATAGATCCAACTCTCAGCCCGAAGTGAGGCTAAAGAGGGTTGCTTAGGGCTTTATTTAGTCAGACTTAAAAATCTCCAAGGATGGCAGACAGCAAGGTCTTTGCAAGTAACCTCTTTCTCTGCTTGGCCATCCTTATTGGGGAAAAAAAAAATCCCTTCTCATCTGTACTTCTTTTATTTCAACTTGCGCTTGTTGTCCCTTGTCTTTCTGAGTTATTTAGCTATTGTTGATATGTGTGAATTTTCATGTCTCATTTCTTTCCCCCCCATTTCTAACCTTTATGACAGGTTGGCTGTTATGATGGGTATATACCGCATGAATTTCATGCAGTATGTGTTCAGGTTATGCTGTCTTCTCAGAGCTCACATTCAAGTGTTTCCAGTTGCCAGTGTAAGTGTTCGAAAGGATGGGAGCCTACTAGGCTAGCAGGCTAGCTTGAAATAGGATAGCAGCCTATTTCAACTGCTAGAGATGCTCTCTAGCACAGAAGGGGCAATCTCCTGAAATTTCTCGCATGGGAATTCTGAGACCTCAGGTCCTGTACTACTCCCAAAAAGTTTTTGCATATTTTTATTATAGGATATCATTGCAATCCACATAAAATGCCATTTTTTTAGCTTGTTAAGTCAATAGCCTCACCAAGATGAAAATTTCACTGTTTCTGAAAATTACATAAAGTATCCATTATGAACTCTAGCCACTTTTTGTCCCCAAGAAAAAAATATATTTCTTTGTCAATTTTACCATATTAATTTTACGGTCCAGTTTTGTCGTGAGGTGGCACAACACCATAGGATATGTTTTTTTCCAAGCTACTCTGCATTACTTTTCACCACTACTACTGCTAACCTTCAAAGTACTGCAGGAGCAATTGCTCTGCTGACTGCCATGACTTCCCCGACAATGACTGAAAATGTGTTGTGTTAACATTCATAATATGAAGTTAAGAAATTATTTCTCTCACCACGGCTTTATTTTGCAGTGTTACATTTCTCATTTTTCTCTTCAAAGCTCACTGTGAATACAATGCAGCCTAGTGGTTTTATCATGTCCAAATATAGTACTGACACTTGTTCTAAATCTGCTCATATGTCAGGGTGGATTATTCAGAGTAGTTCCTTGCAGCCTTTCAGCCTAGGAATTTGTGATTCATGTGAAGAAAAATAAACAAACAAGCAAACTATTGAAATATATCCACAATTACAAGATAAAACTTCAAGTGAAACTCTAAATCCAGTTGCAAGATGATCCATACTATAATTATCCTTCTGCAAGAAAGTCCTTGTGCATCTGGTAGACTCCTCTTATAAATAACTTGAAGTAATCTACAGTTACTTTGAAAAACATTTGAAATTTTGACAGATAAAATGAAATACAAGTTATATCACGTCTTCAGTTTGTATATATATAGTTTCTTTGACCTAGCCAGAGTTTTATACAATAAACTAAATTGGTCAGCTGTCTAGTTCCATGCCCCTTTATCTTCTTTCTTAAAACATGTGAACAGTTCTTAAATTCTCTTGAATTTAAGAGAAATACAATTTCAGTGTCTTGTATATATGCCACACCCTCATATTAGTTCATGCCATGGCATAAACATCCATTCTAGCCTTAGTTCTTTGTATTAGTTTTCAGTTTGAAGTTACTGGAATTACCTCCAAGCTCTATGTTGTCTTAATCCTCATGTGAATCTTGTAGCTATTTAATTTGTGCCATCTAATTTTTTTCCACGTTTTTAGGCTGACTGGAATAACTAGTATTCTCTGCAGCATCTGTTTCATCAGCTGTATTTTTCCCCAGAGTATTATTATTAAATCTATCTGAGAAAAAAAATCAGAATTTATCTAAAGCTTGTAAATAGTTCTGGTCTTCTCACATTCATAAATGAATTGTTTTTATGAAGAATGTCCATTTTCCTCTAATTAAAATAACAGTACCTTAAGCTTTACAAGAGGTAGCACTGGTGATGTGTGCCAAAATACTCCTAGAAAACAATTCTAAGGAACAGTGTCCCAGATGTCACCATGAAAGCAGTTTTTGAAGATTTATAAAGCACTTTGACATCTCCAGATAAAAAGTAGTAGGTGAAACCAAGGAAATTCTCTGTATTTCTGGCAAGATATCTAATTTGCTAGAGGATTTGACTTCTGCTTCTGCTGAGTTTCATCTACAAGTGAAAGCATTTCCTTTTATTCTTCCCTGTAAATTCATAAAGATCAGAATGTTTGGAGATTGCCCTTTCCTATGGCGAAACACAATGCTCATCTGCCTGAATTTTTAAAAGAATATCATTCACTGCTTTGCAGCTCCTTCTCCTGTCTGACTTGAGGAATGTATTTGTAGTGCATAGGGCAGACAGAATTAGGCTATGGTTGAACACAGGGTATATCAGCTTGAGAAACTTCTTTCTTATAGGCATATTTGTCTCACTTTATTTTTTTCAAGGAATACAGTGACCCTTAAAATCTCATTCTGCTTGCTGCTCACAGCATTCCTTACTTGGTTTCCATAGCTAACTCTTCAACTCAGACATCCTGCCACTATTTTCCTTTCTTTCTGTGTGTCTCCTTCTTTGTCTCACTCTTTTAACCCATGTACTTATAGCTGGAAAATTTTCCATCAACATTACTTATTGCAAAAAAAAAATCACAGATTTTACTATTATTTTAAATACAGGAGTATTTTACATAATATTTCCCTATTCAGCAACATCTCTCCCCTACCCAGTCCCCCATACAAACTAGCTAAAATAGTAGCTCTCTGAGACCCCTGTCGAGACAAGATCATGGTTCATTTTGGGAGATGCAATTTTATTAAAGAGTCTGTCAAAGAGCAGAAGTGTGAAGCACTGAAACACTAGTTCATTGGCCCTCAGCCATATCTTAGAGTACATTAATCATCCTAGTCCTGCATAGGATCTCTGAGTACTACTGCAGTCAAAACAGTTTTAAATGAGAATGAACGTGTTCAGGTTGAAGGAGCCATTTACTGTCATGAGAATTTTACAGTGTTGAAATGGTAAATTATGATTCTTTTGGGCTGACTAGTATGTCAAAAACTGGGCTTTCCACAGTGCTGGGTTCACATTGTAGTGGAGAGGAATATATTATTATTATGTGATTATCATTATTATTATTGTTATTATTATTATTATTATTATTATTATTATTATTATGACTGTGGTCAGAAGGACAACTTAGATTTTGTTGCCATGGCTAGTCATAAGCAACTTGATGGCATATTTGATTACTGTTGATAGCTATTGATTTCAATAGGCCATAGTCTAAGGTGTTCCATGTAAGTATGAAGTTAAGTTTGTAAAGTGAGGTGCTGTCTGCATTGTATATTCATATGTCCCCTCCCAATCACTTCTGTGTAATGCTGAAAACAACTTCACAGTTACAAGAGCAGCACACATTTAGATGCATCTCTGCGCATCCAGAAGACAGAACAACCCAACGTGTGAATGTCTAATTTGCAAGCTGCCGGTCCAGCAAAGCTAAGCACTCCCATCCCAGTGCGTGGCTCCTCTTAGCAGCCCGGGAAAGTACTGCTTTGGGGCATCTAAACAGTACAGCTTCCTCTTATCTTACAGGCTGAGGGCTATTAGCATAGAGTTCAGTTTCCTGTGTTTAGAAAAACAGTAGAATGAAAGCACAGAAGGAGCACATCTGTTGCTGTTTTATAGAAGTGATTCAAACTTTTTCGAGTAGTCCATTCTTCCTGACCTCTTTAGTGTATTTTGAAAATGAAGTTTGCCTTTGCGCGCACTGATTGTGAAAAGGGAGTGTCCTAAGTCATGTGCATTGGTTAAAAACACAGTATATCCTAACAGATTTATTCCTTGTCTCTAAGTTAACTACGGAAAAGGAAATTGCTTACTTGTCCTGAAAGTTTCTGCAGCCTTTTTTCAATGTCACAGATGCATAATTTTCTACTAAGACTGGAGCTCTTTTTCACTCTAAAATATACATATATATCAAAATTATTTCTTCAGCATAACACAGGTAGGAGTTAACAGTCTTCATCACTTATTGTGTGCATTGCCGGGCTGGCGGAGGGTCTAGCCAGCATGGAAGTTTCAGTCTTTCAGAAGCTGTACAACTACACCTGAAGATATGGTGCTCCCACTCAGAGAAGTTATAGTCTAACTTGTGTTTACTTAAAGCAAGGAAGAAAAAAGAAAAGGAAAAGAAGGGGAAAAGGGGGGAAAAAAGACTTATGCCACTAGACTGCCCTGCTTTACATGCTTTCTCATAGGTCCCAAGTGCTATTTTGCTCTTACTGGTTATTCTGCTGAAAGTTTGAGTGATGGTAGCACAGGAAAGACAGGAGCATCTATCTACTGTTCTGAAAAGAGCAGTTTGCAAAATATGCTCCATAACAACTTCTGCACTAAGTTTCTTTCTATCCAGCTCCTGAGATACCACCCCTAAAGATACCCTATACTATGCTAAATATAAGAAAAAAATGTTGCTGACTGCTTCTTACATTCCAAACTTTTCATTAAGCTTCAGAGGATTCACAGTTCCTCCAATTCTTCTTTAAACATCCTGAAAAGGGGATGCCAGTCTACTTCTGTAATAAAAATTACTGAAACGAAGGATCACCAGAAATAATGAATCCTATGAAGTGTCTTTAAGCACCTGACTACAAACCAAAGTGGGCTCATGTGTGAAGCTCCCACAAGTACTTCCTTAGGCTGATGGGCAAAGACTGCTCTACCACCTCCAAACCCCTAAGGTAACTGACTTTTTCTTTCTTTATGCCTGCAGGGTCTCAGGAAGGTTAATGAGCCCCTGCAAGTTGCAGATGCTACCTCTTAATGTAGCATTCTTTTTCACAGGTCCTTCTACTGCCACAAACAAGATATGGACAGAAGGATGAAAACTAAAGACGGAAGACTGCAAGGCCTGAGGTCTGTAGAGATTCTCCTGAGGGTATCAGCAGACAAGATGAACTCTACAGCAATAGATTTTAGACAGACACCAAATTAGAGCTGCTCTTCATAAAGGAAGAACAAGAAAATGCAAGTGACTGAGAGTTCCAAAGCCCTGTCAATTAACATACATTTCTCTAAAATACAAGCCAAGCACCAGCCAACCTTCCCCTTGGAGCACAATCTTATGTCTTAGATCAGCAGTCAGCTCAGGAGAATATTACTCACTTCGTTCCACCCCCTCCAAATGTTCTTGATAACTGACCTGGGGCAAGATGTCCTGTCTTTTCTCTTTCAATGAAAGCAGACACAGGAGGCTCCCATATGGTGAAGATACTCATAAATTCAGACACCTCTTGGTCCAGAGAACTAAATATGAATTTCCTTCCTGTGTGTGAACCCTGGAAAAAAATAACAATATCAGCACAAACAAAACAGATTGCAGCACCTTTAATCATGTTTTGCTTGCCCTTCATAATCACCAGGCAAAACAGAGCACTTCATGTGCATGATTAATGCAATAATTCACCAACTGATTTATAGTTGGGGCACAGCAAATAAAGCAGGGGCTTTGTTTGTTGGTAAACAGACATTCATCTGCTTACCCACAAACAACATGCCCTGATCTACAGGAGGCGGCCCAATATGGACACTGCTTTAACCTGATCTTTCAAAATATTTATGTGCGTCTTGTAAGTCCTTATGAACCTCTGTTACAGTTAATTGGAGGCACTTAGTCCTGCTGCCGGCCTCTCACTATGATAAATATTTAATCACAGAGAGAAGTGTGCCTTTGCAAGAGGAGATATCAGTCACCAACTCTTGAAAACAGCACAAAGGGCACTGGTACCTAGAAGAAGTGTTGCGCTCTGCAGTCCAGAAGTCAAGAAGGGTCTGTCTAATTATTTCTGCAGTGAAAAACAGCCTCGCTCTGTGACTTTGACATTTATCCTCTCTTCTCCACACAAAAATAAACCAAATACAAAGCTATAGCATTTTCCTGCCAGTTTATCTCCAGACTTTTGTAGCAGATGCAGGGTGTTTGACTAAATAGCCAGCAACATTTGATTTGATTTGTAAGTCAGAAGTATAGGTATCCACTTCACACTCCGCATGAAACAGTAACAGTACAGATTCTGGGACTACCCCCAAAAAATCCCACACCAGGCCTTGCTTACATTGCCATCTGAAGCTGCTAATGACAGGACAGAGCTTTCAACAAGCATGACAGCATGTATGAAATAATTCAAAATAAGGCTTAACTGACTCAAACAGGCAATGAAGAATTGGTGTCCAACAATGCCTGCTTTTATGTATCTGGCATCTTTGCAGTAATACTTTGAAACTTTATCAGCAGCTTATTTTCTGCCTAAGAGGGATATGGGATAGATAAATGTAAATTAGCATAGAGAGCAAAACCAAAATGATGATTTGAGCAGACATAAGAAAGCAAAACTCGGAATAAATGCATGCTGAGAAACAAATCAGTAAATTATCAGGAGCAGAATAGGATAGCAAAATGTGAATATTTTGGACTTTTGAACAAGGTTAGTGGGACATAGTTAACTCATTCTGCTTTGAATCTGTTCTGCTAGAAATCTGCTTTGCTATACTATTTTGTACTCTTAAATGATTGGCAGACAGATTTTGTATATAGTGTAAAAATAAACTGAAGATGATTGTGGTTGCATCTTGGCCCTTTCTTCTTTTGTAATGAGAATGTATATCCAGAACACAAAGTTAAGTAAGACAATGAAGGCATTTAATTTCTCTCTCTTTTTATACTGAATTATTTTGTAATTCCTTCTGTTAGAAACTGCATTAAACTGTATTTCTCTAATTTTTCAGATTGTGGCTTCTATTAGTGATGATGACACAGTTTTTCTTAATTATACAGGAATAAATCAAAAGTAATAATGCACCAATCTGCGGAATTAGTCTGGATGTACAACAACTTAATTGAAAAACAGAATTTGAATCACTAATTTAATTTTTTAACTGCTTTGTATGTGTGCATGTGTTACACAGCATTAAATTTATATATAGAATATTTTATGAGTACAAATTCACTTGTAACTTGTTTTGCTTTTCTTGACTAACATCTATACATATTGTAATATAGATTCTTCAGATAAGGCGTAACTTTTGGGAAGGTTACACAAGGAATATAGGAATTTTAGGATGATATTACAATAAGTGATGTGAATGCTTTTGATCTACCTCAGGGCACCATTTTTTTTAATTCCAGTTCATGAAATACACATGGATTCTAAAGCTAAGACTGAAGAGTAGGCAGCAAATAAGAACAGAGAACTCTAAAAAGCATTGAAGGAGACTGCAGTAGATATCAAAATGTCATTGTGGTTCTTCTCTTTACTTTAATGGAGCTCCTAGAAAAGCCACAGGAACTGAAGTACAGGTAAATCTACCCCCACAGGTCGTTCTTCTTCAAGTAGTAAAATTGCCAGTTCTACAACACACTCTTTTTTTCTGCAGTTTAAAATCTACTCTTTGCAGTAGATTTTTAATGAAAGTGTAGTCAATAAAAGCAGCGCTGTGGAGGGGAAAATGACGAAGCCTGGATAGGCCACACACAGTCACATACAATTTGCATTTCTAGATAGTGCTAAGATGAAGTTTGTGGTCTTCAAGAAATTTTGCTTGATTTTTTATATGCTTAAAGCATTGGACAGAATAAATTTGGGAGATTGTTATCAAAGACATCTGACAAAGGGCCTGGATAACGTAGCCTGGATATGTATATTATTTTGACATTTCAGATTTGCCACTTCCACTCCTAACTAGCAAAATGTATTCAGCCCCACAGATGCAGATCAACGGCTGGGTGGCCAGCCTACTTTTGCAGTTCAAAGACAGAATTTCAGTTCTGTTCTTGGTGATTGTGAAACAGGAAATGAAATACTGGGAATAAAATTCTGCCTTGAGAATATTTTTTACAAAATTGTATTTTTTCTCTGGGAAGACAAAGGACAGTAGGAACATTTCCAGATCACTTTAAATGGATAAATCTTTTAGTCACATGAGGGTACTTTTACCACTTCTTGCCCTCCCAAAATCAATCACCATTATTTTTATGTGGGTTCTGCAGCTGCCAATACTAAATTTGGAGAAGGGAGATTCCTACAGAATGGCACAATGCTCACCTAAGCAAATTATCCTGAAGCTTGAAGCTCAAGGTTTTGGGATGTAATGATGGTACTTATTATTATTATTATTATTATTATTATTATTATAGTATTCTGTAATTGCTGGCACCTTTGCATAGTATTTTACTCACATAAAAAATATATATAGGTAGAAAAAATATGATAGATTTTTAAAATGATCTCAGGCCCGTAAACAAAAATTTTCAACTCCACACTTGAAGAAATTCTGCCCACGATATGCTACGACAAGTCCCATAAATCTGTACCCTAGGTTTGATATTTTATTGGAGTGGGTGATTAGTGAATCCTGAGATTCTTCAAGGCTAACTTTGTGGATTCAAACATGTGAGAATATGGGACACATTCTTGACCCATCAGCCCAGAAACCTCCAGAAAGAAATTCTGTTAAAACCAAATCATTGCTTCTCTTAAAAAAAGCTCAGAAGGCATGACAAAAGGATTGCCCCTAAGAGCCTTTCTTTTACTTCCAGCATACATCCTTATTTAGCACTAGGTATGGAAGTATGAAGGGTAAGTAAGCAAAAAACTGATGCTGTGGGAACTAGCGATTTTTTTTTTTTTCAAGCATTGCATGGAGAGTTACTGCTTGAGAAGAGATTTTGAACATTTTCCACACCCATTAATTTGTGTCAAAGCTATTGATTAGAAATCTTCTCAAGAGCAGGTCTCCCAATTGTGCTATCAAGACTGAAAACTGGAATGAGGACATCAGGCAGTAAGCACAAAGCATTCAGAGCTCAAACTCTTCTACTGGCTCTGTAAGCTGCAGGGTAATAAGGTACGCTTGATTTTTTTTTCCCTCCACTGCAACTCTGAATGTGGACACCAAGGCACCTCACAGGCCCCTTCCAGCTTGCATGGAGAGCAGGGATGGAGAAGTACTTTCAGATGTTTCAGCCAGCTTCATGTCCAGTCTCCCACGGGATGAGGAGTTTGGTTGCAACTTGTTACACAAGCTGACTGGATCACCTATATGCAGCAATAGGGTAGTTACTTGCAGTCTAACATGTCACGCATGGTATGCATAGAATGAAAAAGACAAAAGAAAAAGAAAAAAAACCACACACCACAGAGCCAGAGTCAAGAACAAGAAGCAAATAATTCTTAGATCACTCTCAAAATGCTCTGAATGGTGGCTGGAGACACTAGTCATTTATATCACCAAAACCCTCACACAGGTTACTTCCTAGAAGTTTCAAGCTTACATGCTTAGCCACAGCATTCAGCAGTTCTCATTTAGGTCGCTCCAAAAGGCTTACTTGAAATAATGCTGAGTCTGAAAATTCACAAGGAGCTATCACCTCAACAATAACCCATAGAAAACCCACAGAAAATGTGATTACAAAATAATTCTATAATTGAAACAGTCAAAAATAGCTAAAAGGGATTTTTTAAAATATATAACAGCATAATAGCAATGGACCAACATTTTTATCTTGAAGCATCCTCCCAGTTCAGAATAAAAAAGACAATCTTTGTGAACATGTGAACATTTTAATATTAATTGAATGATTCAGCAGCACTGTAAAAGAAAATGTTTTGTCTCTCATAACTGCTATGTGCACTTACCCAGACTGTAGCATCTCACATTAGTAAAAAGATGGCCAAGACAAAAAAACAAGCTATTAATTGAAAAAGTGTTATTACGTTCAGTATCTATGTTTTAGTGTAGTAATATATCAGAGTTATTACACAATAGTAATATATAATAACTTTACTTATTATATATTAGTAATATATATAGTTTATATAATAGTAATATAAATAGTAATATAATAGTAATATAAATAACTTTAGTATAGTGATTCATAAATTAGAAAATAATTTGAATGAGTCCTTTTTATAGCACATTCCCAGTAACAAGTCTTAGTGTCAAAGGCCTAACAGACAAATTATAACTTTCAAATTTCATTGAAAAAGAACGTAGAGAAATTCCCCAACAGTGAAAAGATGGTAGCTTCTGATAAGAAATGGATCTAAAGAAGAACTTCAGGTTTGTAGGCAGTTACAGCAAGTCGTGGACTGGTGACTACTATCTGACATGGAGTTTCCAGAGCATATTCTCATTAGAACACACAGGAGAAAAAAAAATGTAGATGAGATATTCAGCTACAAGGAGGAGGAAGGAAGGGGAGAAAGAATCTGACAACCGTTAATAAGTAGTCTGCAAAGTCATGAAACTAGGAATTAGAGAAGACAGCAGAGGAAGAACAGAGGAAGACAAGGAGAGAAGAAACAAGGGACAATTGTAGAAAGAGTAGGAGAATAGAAAGAAGACATATCAAAAGTCTCTGAAGTCTCTGCTGATCAGTACTCTTAGCAATTCTGTTCCACTGAAGGTAGACCTTACAGAAACTGTTATTACCACTTGAATAATTGTAGGAAATCAGGCACAAAATAAGTTAAAATCCTTTCCCGAATATCTGAGTCAAAACCATTGCTTACTTGCACAGATGTCAACTAGAATAAAAACAGGCATCAGTGTTGAACACATGCTATGAGGCTCTGTTTTTGAAGCAATGAGTTTTGCTTCATTGAGATCCTAGTGAGCCCAGAGAGGGAAAGACATCCAGTTTGCCTTTAAGCTACAAGGTTTGCATGGTCAATTTTATTTCTTGACTTGACTCAATATTACCTTTGGTAGAATGCTGCCAAGTTTTGCATACCTGAAATACAACTTGTCCTTTTTGGTTAAAATTCCAGTAATAACTTGTATCCAGTAGGATACAAAGGTCTATGCTACTTTAAGGGATAAACTATTAAATACTGTCTGTTCTTTATTACTACTTCAATTTCTGCTGCTAATAAAAAGCCTACAGCCAAGTAAATCAAAGCATCCAGATGGAGGAGAGAAACAATTCACTTAAGAAATGGATTTCAGTTTCAGTTTTCCCAAGAAGCTTTTATAAACATTAAGGAACAAAATGTTTATGAAAAATGTCTTGTCAGTGTCCGTTTAGATGTACCATACTTATGGAGAATATGCAAAAGTAGAAGAAAGGAAATTAAGTTCCCGTAGCTTCTCCACATTATCTAGACATTTGAAAGCCATCCATGCCTCAGTTTCAGAGTACTTGGTAATACCTATAAATTGAGAAAGCATCCATTAAAAAAATAAAAAGGTACCTATCTGCTCTATATGGAAGAGTTGCACATTGAGTTTAATATGTGCGGTTTGGGAAATCTGTTTTTGTCTGGTAAGTAGTGTTCTCCTTACATGTTAACAGAAAGATGAACCTAATGTTCATTGCCTCATGCGGTTTTGTGCGTCCCAGGAATACTACTACAGTCTACAACTACAAGGCTCCATCTGGCTGCTCAATTAGAGCCCAACATGACAACTGATTGTTATGCAAAAGCAATTGATTTGATTTTTATATCCCTCAACAAGCTGACTCAATTACAATGAGTACATTTTTTCTTTTTTTTTTTTTCTCTTTTATTACTTGCCTTTTTTTTTTTTCCTTCACTCCCTTCCAGTTCTAACACTGAAGTCTACGGACTATCAAATGTCCTTGCCCAGAGGAATCTATACCATTTCTGGGAGTCTAATGTGTTAAGAAAGGCAGGGTGTTTTGGCAGTGGTTTTGCCAAAGAACAGTCATTTATGCTGAGTTCACACAGAATTTTTGAATAGCCTTGTTATCCCCCTCTCCAGAACTACTAGAACCTGAATACTAAGAACTAACTATAAATTACTATCTGTTTATCTATACACAACTTGCAAGTTGGCCTGCTCTTCCTTTTTAAGCTCTCCTTCTGAGATGCAGTGAGCCTTATTCTGAACAGTGCCAATTATATCACCTTTAGATAGACTAGGAGCAGGGAAAATGAGGCTAGCAGTGACTGTTAGCTTTGCAGAACTGTACAGGCAGTATCCAGACTGCCTCCCTCATATTCTGGAAGCATTGCTTTCCAATTAAATTCTTCTAGTTTCTACTGATGCCCTGAGAGTAGAATTAAGTTGAGGATTTCTCAACTTCAATCAATCAATCAATCTTAAATCTTCATTATGAAGATTTGCATTGAGCCAAAGAGTAAATAAAGCCTTTTCTCTCCTATGTATCCTGTGCTTGAGGGTGACATCTACATGTTTACACAGACTGGAGACTACTGTAATTATTCTGTCATGTCCAAGGTGCATGTAAAGACAAAAACATCATCAGCATTGCCCTTTACCCCTCTCACCCCTCTCACCATTAGAACTCACCAGAAGGCAAAAACAAAGAAGGCAAGAAAGGCAAATCACAAAGCAGGAGGAAAGGAATAAAATTGTTCATGATCTGCTAAAGACCTAGCATTTTTCTAAATCTTGAAATGAGGTGCAGATCCAAAATTTCTCTTATCATTCCTGATTCGGTGGGGTTTTAAATCAAATCTACTTCCATTTAAAAGGGATAAAGTGCAGTTGGATTCCATCATCCTTCATCTCCTATCCCAATCCTCCCAAATCTAAGACTGACCAGTTTAAAATAGTTTCTGAGTATAAAATCATTAGGTAGAGATGCAGTAGACGATTTCTCTCTACACTGTAAGGCAAATACCTCCTTTTCTTGCATCTGAATAAAGCTACTTGAGGAATCATTAGGAAAATCATTTTGCTCACATTCTTATATGGATAACGTACATACAGCCCAACGGCAAAAGGAAAACCTTCCAGCATACTGAACCAGTGATATAATTCTCTTCTCTTTTCCTGATTGCTGCTGTGTACAGGTGAAGGAGTCTTCACACCAGCCATTAACTGTAGAGGAGAAACAGGAAAATAACCAGTCCTCCCCATTCTATAACTCAAGCTTCTTGCTTCATAGCCTGGTTTAGAATTTCTGTTTTCAGGAGTTCCTAATGATGGTTTCACTAACTGATCCTTGCAGAACGAGCATGTCTCATTTTATTTCAAGGCTACCTTTGACTTTCATTGTTATTTCGCTTCATTCTTTGGAATGAGCCTCATTGTTGCTGCAGGCAGCCCTCCAAAAGCCCCAAGGCCTCTATGGCATTATTGCTGAGCTCTCAAAAGACAGCCAGGCTTGCCAAGTCCTGCTCTGAGATTACACGTGACAATTTTAGCTCAGCACACAGCTTTCTTTGCTACCTGGTGCTGAAAAATCACTGGCTTTCTCAAAACTTTGATTCATGGATTCAACAGCAAGTACGATTAAAGTACCTGTCTGAATAAAGAGCAGTGAGTCTAGGAAGAGGGGAATAAATTGAAGATTTTTTATATTCAATTATATTGTATTTTTCAATTAGCATTTTAATATGAAAATGAAGCATTGTAACATGAGCTTCTCCATGAGAAATGAATTCAAATACTTCTGCAGAAAAGCTGTTTTGGAGTTTAATTTCAAAGACAGAGACAGAGGATCTGAAGCCAGAAAAGCACACCCACAGAGTATCAATAGTCCAGGCAAAATAACTGGTGGAGTTATTTTTTCAAACTAAACCCCAGTAGCCCTTCACCTGCAAAAGAGTACTGCACAAACGGGTTATTGCAGAGGGAATCACAACATATGGAAGGTTTATACAGGCAAACTGACCATAATTTTAATTAAGGTTAAGAAATTCAAAACTGAAGCTTAGTACAGTTGGACTAAGCAAGCATAACGTTCTTACAGTGGAGTGGAATAACTACTATCTTGTGTCTGCCTTAGGCAGTAGAACAGATATGCTAAATACCATTACATTCTGATTATTTTAAAGCATGTTTTGCTCTTGCTATTACAGGCAAGGCTGATCTATTACACCCTAAGATCTCTTCTACACAGCATTATTAGGCTTGTTCCACTGTTGGAGGAAGCCCCAAAGGTCTTGTTCTAACACGTGACTGTTCAAGTTGCACCTCCTTTTCTGCAAGTGATTCATTCTGAGTGACGCCAGCAGACCTGATTAACAAAAATCAGTCTCAGTGCTTTCTAATCCCACTAGCCCTGCAGAACATACTAGTCAAGAGAGCGTGAGCTGTCTCCTGTTTTGCTGAGGTCCCCAGAGCTTTAGAGTAGATTCCTGCAAACTCACTCAGGGCAGAGAGAAGCAGCAGCATCTGAGAATCTTTTCTGAACTGGCAAGCCTGTAGAGTGAAAAAGAACTAGGACTTGGGAACAGTAAGGATTTCTCCTGAAGAAACTGAAAGAGGTGGAGAAGATTATTCCAACATTACTACAATAAGTCCCCTTTAGTAAATAGCAGTGATTTTGTAAATAAGCCTTTTCCTAGTCAAAGGTTATGTAACTGATGTTATCTTTTTTTTTTTTTTTTTTTTTTTTTTTGATCAGAAGTAATGTGTGAAAAGAAGTGAATCCTCTCTTCATCTTGCATGAGTTCATGTATGCTCTGGAATACAGACAAAACCAAATCTTTCTTCTGGCAAATTCTAAGGGAATTTTGTCATGGGCATCAGTCAAGGAGACATTTCTCTCCCAGTGATTAATGTTAGATGTGTCTTACTAGTATATTTAAATTAATAAATAGCACAAGAATTAAAGAGAATCAAGTCTTGTTACTTGGGAAGCACAAGATCTTTGCTATTTGGCAATGCCTGATCTGTAGCAGAAAGAGTGGAGGATAAGTACCAGGTAACATTTGCAATACGTTCAAGTTATCATCCACAACATTCTTCAGGTCTAATTATATTGTCAAAGCACCAGTTTCACCAAAGATCATATGGGTAACAGTACCAGTATTGCAACCTTTTCAAAATAGTAACAGTCTTCAATCCAGACTGTTTTGCTGCAGCATACAGTTGAAATTTAATTTCTCCACCATATGAAAAATTGAAATACTTAAGTAATAACATTCAGCAACATCATCTGCCATCTGATAGTGCACACAAACTGGGCAATTATGTTTCGCCTCGGGTGGTTAATAGCCCCATTTCAAATTTCAGGCATTATCAGATAATAACACTGCCTGCATCTGAGTATGTTATTATAATTATTAACCGTAAAGAATCAGAAGGGAGGGAGATGGAAAAGGGGGAGAAAGACTGTTTTTAATTATTTAATTCTGAAGTGCAATAAGATAAGTTCATTGCTCCCCATGAGCTAACATTCAGAGACTAAGTGCTGGCATCACTACAAATTTAACTCATATTGACTTGTTTTCCGATTTGAAAAATCTTATCAATGCTTTTTGGAACGGCTAGGTCTCCAAGCAGTAAGTCTTGCCTAAAAACCCTTCACTGGAATAAAAATTGTAATAGGAACAGGAACTCCATGGGATCTTCTATTAGAAGCCAGTTTTATTTGCAATGCTTTATTTAAAAACTGCTTCCGTATTCCTGTTTTGGAATATATCCAAAGATATATTATAATTACCTAACATTCAATTACTTCTAAGATTTGGATTTTCAAAAACTGCATGAAATAGATAATAGTTGGATGAAATCTGAAATACTCTTCACAAATTTATAAATGCCCCAGATATAGACCCACATATATTCACTCGCTTAAAAAGAGCTGAATGGGCTTGTAGGACAAGGGTCTTTTTAAAAATTGCATTGGAGGACTGCAGTTTGCTTTTGTGACCTACCTGAAAACATAAAGACAATTTACAGACATTTTTTGACCAATTTCACATTCTTCATTTCTGTATCCAAAACAAAAATGACATCACATCTAGGTGAAATGTAGCTGTAGGCTTTGTAGCTTTATATATGATTCAGTGCATAGAATATTTTTCCCCCTGCAAAAAAAATAATAAGCAAATAATATAGTGCAGAAATCAATATTAAGTTATACAGCCCAGAGGTTTTTGCATCTCTCTGTTTGCTATGACTCTGATACGGTGTTTTTCAATGCTCCTGCCTCAGAGATGGCATGCAAAGTGCTTTTACTGCTTTTTTTTTTCTTTTTTTTTTTTTTAATAATTTAATTTGGTTCTGCAGAAAAAGCTTTGGAAATAGTGAGGTGAGTTTACCTCCCCAGATACAAACAAAAGAAGACATAAAGTGACTGACTAATGATTTAGATCTCTTTCATTATTTGGTAAGGCTGTTCAATTCTCCACTGAGCCAATTCTCCAAAGGCCATTTAGTGCACAAAAATACTATCTTGCATGAGAGTTATGACTGCTGTGTACAACATGCACTGAACACAATCCAGCAAACAGCAAAGACTGAGAAGAAAAAGTGATTAAAAACACAGATTTCCTAATCATCTGGAGTCAAACACTTCACTGTTTTAATAGTCACCATGACCTACACCAAACCTTCATACTTACTCCAGTCCCACTGCATTCCCAACTTCCACATTAATCATTTCACAAGCCAGCTTCATTCCTCTTCTACTGTCATACCTTCATGACACTGTACATGCTACAAATAAGAGAATGTTTATGAAAAATGCTCACAAATTTAGTTTTCATGAGTTTCTCTATGATTATTTCACTTCTCATAAAAGATATTTTATAGTTAGAAAAAGAATCGGCTGTCCTCTGTGTGTTAGATAGTGAAGTATTAAGTAGTTGGACTGCAAAGCACTGATCGTCTATGTCCCTCAAAAGCAGAGCTGTTCCACCTCCCTAAAGGTTGCCATGCATGTGAAAATTTTTCCATTAACTAAACTTAACCACATGTGAGGATTTAGATACAAGGCAGGAGGTTAATAGATTACAGAAAGATCCTCAACCCTGCAACAGCTGGTCTGAAGAAGAACAGGCTCCCCTTCTGAGGCAGCAAGGCACTTTTGCAAAATATCCCCTTATGCACCAAGCAGTTAGTGATGGAGCTTTGCCATTGCTCTCGTATCTTGGGAAGCTGGGCAGCAATTTCAGACACTTTGCTCTTGAACAACCTCTAAGAAATCCTGATCCACCTTGCCTCACCTCTGCAATCAGACCCTATCAGAACAAATCAACTCAATAAAAGAGCATCTTCTCCTAGGCATCCATAGCAAACCACTCTTCAGTGAAGTCCTACATTGAGATAAGAAGAAATGCTTATGCACACAAAAAAAAGAATTGCTGTGGAATGACCAAACCAACTAGTTTTTGAATACTAATTTCATTAGTACTGCTTTGAATATTGAGGGAAAAAATAGCTATCATAACTGTCTATCAGAGAAGAACAAGAAAATTACCAGTGTTATGGAGGAAAGTATGCTTCATTTAGGGTTACAAAACCTGATTACAGGAGTATTAGATACTGGTGATACAATAGATACTCTTACAGATAATAGATCATACAATTCAATATTCTTTTGATTGTTTTAGTCTTTAGTGTGGGGGTGCTGAGTCCATAACCTCTGTGAGGCAAAAACAGCCTGTTTTACCCATGTCAATATGAGAAGGGCTCATACAAACCTCCTGCCAAGGGGCCTGAAAACCCATCACAGCGCAGAAATACCCATATTGCAGAAAGTGTCAGATATGTAACACTCAGTGAAAGCTTTGCACTAAAATCATATATTATCAATTAACATGGGCCTAAAGGAGAC
Source organism: Nothoprocta perdicaria (assembly GCF_003342845.1). Taxonomy (NCBI): domain Eukaryota; kingdom Metazoa; phylum Chordata; class Aves; order Tinamiformes; family Tinamidae; genus Nothoprocta; species Nothoprocta perdicaria. The sequence continues at coordinate 334,738 of NW_020455604.1, forward strand.
TGCTAGAGCATAGATTAAGGAACAGCTGAGTATATGAATGATATATTTGTGGGTAGGTGTTCACTGTGTGACTTTTTAATGATCAGTGAACATCTGCATGAATAGTTTTCAGGGTCTTGCTGTATAGTTTTTGAGTTTGCTATATTCACTTACTTAATGGTTCAGCCTTTCAGTGTCACACAGAGGGTAAGGGCAAGGGCTGTAGAAATTTTCCATTACTAAAGAACACTGCAGTTCAGCAAATCCTTCTTTTCTTTTTTTTTTTTAAGTACATTATTGATTGAATATTTAGCAAATGCTGAATAGAATATTACTTGCTAATTCCCAAACACTCCATATATTGAATATTAAGATATTCAGCTTGATTTGCTGTCAAATAGAAGTAAATCACATCACATCTTAAAAAATGGTGCAAGAATAAAATTATTTACTCTAGTGAAACAAATCCCATAAGATGTAGGAATCTTTCTCCTTCCCCTCCTCCTCAGTATTTTGAAATGGCACTGGGCCAATACAGTAATCCAGTTTGTTCAGTGACCAAACACTCTCTCATGCCTGGAGGATCAACTTGAGCTGCAACACAGCCAGAATTAATTCATAAAGCTGAAATCTGAGCACCCTCTGCAAGTTGTAGTACCTGGGGTTCCTGAAATTCCATTATCTCTCCCTGTAAGTGGTGAATCTCAAGAGGTGGAATCACTTTTTCCCTGGCCTGCTTTCAATGGCAACATGTCAGGTTCTAATTGCCTAAAAGGATCTTAAATTTAAAATGCTTTTCCCAGTTTCTTGGATAATTTAAATCCTTTACTAGTTCATTAAAAGGCCATTTGTGATGAGGCAGGCTGGCACATCTCTCGCTTAACACACTTAGATGAGCTGGGAAGAGAAGTAAATAAGCAGCACTCCTCCCTGTTACAGCAAGCACAAGCATTTCTGAGCTACCACCGTGGTGGCACAGGAGCAGGAATGGGTGTACTGTGGTTGAAGGCCTCGATTCTTTGTTGAGCAAATATGTTAGGTGAAATCCTGGCTTTTGTAAAATCCATGGTAAAATTCCCATAGCCTTCAATGGGACCAGATTTTCTCTCACAGTAACTCAATTAGTTCCAGAGGGTTCCTACAGCATGGTGCCTTTGAAGGGGCAATGTAAACAGATAGCTAATCCATACGGGTCCAATATAACTCAATGGAAAAACATAAACCCAGTAGAGCAACAACGTGCAGTAGATGTATGCTTTGGCTAGTTGCCTTCCTCAGTGTTTTGTATTTTAACTGTGCATTCTGTTTGTGTGTATGGATCACTTTACAATGATTAGATACAGTTGTGGAAACTTGACTTAAAAGAGCATTCAGGACATCAGTAAAAATCACTTTCTGTTTGGAAATGGCCTTCTAATAAAAATGGAAAAATTTTTCCTCAAGACATTTGGAATTGCCATTCAGAGAGAGAATGAGAGAGTTAACTGCTTAGTAGAAACACTCTCTTGCATAGGTTCTGTTTTCTATACAAAATTCACCTAAGAAGCTTACATTTAATCAAAATTTCAGGAAAAAAAAAAAAGTAGTTAGGAAAATATCATTAGAAAAACCCACCTCACATCAAATGAATATGTATACATGCATACATATATGTTAGTAGGTAGTACTATCAATGTATACACATAGCTGTAATGAGACCCATAATGCAGCCACTCTTATCGTTCACAGATAGCTTCCAAATGCTGCAGACCTTGACCAGCCATTTCACCAGCCAGTGCTGCTTGCAGAACTACATTTCTTAATTTCAAGCATTTTATTAATATCCATACTTGGTATTTCCAGTGCTTATTACAGGATAACCGATACCTTTGGATGCTGGGAGGTTTGCTGGATGCTTTGCAGAAAGGCCATACATTTGTGGTATTACAGTTTCTCCCCCAAAACTTGGCACTGTGCAATAATAAAAAGTTTTAGTCTGTATTTCAGACTAGTTTTGTGCTATATGAATGTTAGATGCTGCTGATAGCTCTAATGATTTTTTCAGGTATGTGACTTTTGGCTCTTAAGTAACTGGAAAGTGAAATCTAGGTACAAATTACAGCTTACTAGAATGTATAGCATTGAAGCACGACTGTTCATTTCCAAATGCCCTGGGTATTTATATTTTCCTTATTTACTTCTTTCCATCACAGTTTAAATTAAACAGTCTGTTTAACTTCGATTCACACATTTCCCAAAGAGAATGAAATAGGAATAAAATAGGAATTGTAACTCCATCTTACATGTAACACATCTGATTCCTTTCCTCCTTTAGAAAAGTCCCTCCATCTTGGAAAATACATTCAATAAAAGCAGTGTCATTGTGCTTTCTTTTTGCATTAAAAGATTAAATTTTACTGTTTTAATTTTCTTTCATTTCTTTTGTGCTGTCACTACACTGTACAACAGAAAACACTCCACGTCTGTAAAGGTTGCTTGTTACAACGTCCAATATCTATCTGAACTACTGCTTCTCTTTCTTGAAGGCTCATGTTTGTCTTTAATTAAAGGGAAAGGATGTGCATGATGCATTGCTAGCTCTATCTGATCTTTACTGTTTGATCCCATCCATTCAGATATAAATGTGTTTTTTTGTCCATTCAGACACTAAATCAATGCAACAAATCCAAAGGTTTACTGAAGTACTCATTTGTTTGTGAGATTTTTTTCCTTTCAGAATGTGTTGAAAAAGTGATAGGAAGATAGTTGGGCCTTAGGACTTTAATATTTTAAATACAGAACATAGCAAGATTAGATTGATTCAGGGGAATTCAGAATGCTTTATAATGCCACGAAACACCTACATTAGGAAAGCATCAGGATGGAAGAGTTAGATATTAAAAGAGAAATTACTTGAGGCTAACCCAAACTTCCTCCCAGTGAAGGCAATACTAATACATCCAGAGGATTAGCAGCCTTAACAGAGGCTAAATGTATCCATGTCTGCCTAGCTCTGCTTTCACCCAACACTTCCGTATTCTGTATAAGTTTGATTTACCATAGCACTCTCTTTCTTCAGGCATTAATTGAACCTTAACTTACAGCCTCCTCTCTCCCACAAATAATTACAGTCCCCTCAGAGACAATGTCTTTTCTGCTTTGGTTTTAAAATTTTCCAGGTAGATCTGTAATACAAGATGAAATTACATTTCCATATCTTCTTCTGCTGGCTTTCCCAGCTTTCCTTCTCTGCTGCTTTACATGGTAAGCTCACAGCATTTCTTTTAATCACGGTCTTGCTAATCTCCTCAATTCAACTCTGTCATGTTAGGTCCCCTCAGGGTGGATCACACCAGAGGAGGGAACAGAGAGAATCTAGTAAGCCTTGAATGCAAGATATTTTACTCATTTGCCTAGTTTTTCTTTTTTAAAAATATTTTCTTCAAATTCCTTAATGTCTTCTCTATATTGCAAGCATATTTTGTGCTGGAGTCATTTGTTAAATCCCTGCTGAAGAATTCTATCTTGAAAATTAGCCAGCTGGGGACTAGAATAGTTAGGAAATAATATCATTACAATGCAGTAATGTGTTAATAGTGCCATTATAGCTTTGTAATTCCTACTGTTCTCATATCCTTGGCCTATTATATTCCAACTTTTTTTTTCACACTAAAGGAATTGCTATAGCAACATACCTTCAAACACGTATGATTAATATTTTATATGCCTATGACTGACTAGATATTTGTTGTAGACATGGCATATTGAAAAAGAAGATGGAATACCTGGCATGAATCCATAGGACAGAAAGTGATTTACACAGGGAGGAAAATGAATCATAAATTGAATAAGAACAAGAAAAAAATAAAATTTCAGACATTCAGAATACATGCAAGTTGATGAACTATACTGCAATGCTTTGATTCATACAGTATATATTCATGTTTTTCTAAAGAACAGAGAACATCACAAGCCATTTCAGTATTATATCAAAAAATGATATTTTCTTCTCTTGGGAAAATAACTGCCTACCTTATTTATTTATTTATTCCTCCACTCGTGGACAGATGCTTCAGTCCTGCAGGCAGATTTATGTAAGCATACTACTTTTTCTTAGGGAAGACAAAGATATTTCAGTCTAGGAACCCAGGAAGTGATCATACTTTGCAAATTATACTTTAAATGCATCACTGGGCCTACTGTCAAGAAGGTGGTTCCCACCACCTTCAAACTTCATGGCTGCTTATTATCAATCAAGATTTCAGATTATGGACTCTTGCCACCGTTTCCAGTTAGTAAGTTAGTAAGTTAGGCAAGTAGAAGCACATGCTTTGCCATTTTAATCTCCATATGTAGATAATTTACCATTAACCAAATATGACAATACTTATTGGCACCTTGTTATACTTCTTGTCAGAAGCCATAATGTATATAATGGTAAATACCCATTCTTCTAAGATAAAAAGCATCAAGCTCTTTCTCACTGCACTCTCACTTTTAAAAATGCAATAATAATAAAGTTGAATCACGCAGTGAATGAGGCATAAGTCAAAAGTAAAGCTGCCTTATTTGTTATGAATTAAAGTAGCTGTGGCTCACAGACTCAGCAGGAGATCTATGTTCCACATGCATTCAATTTAAATCTTTACAATGAAGTGTGGGAAGCAAAGGAGGTTTTACCATGCAAAGAAGTAAATTCCATGCTATAGATAGTGCAAGGAGTGGTATACAGAGAGGCTGGTCAGTGAAACTGGAACATGTCGGTACAACTCTTGAGCTTCTCATTCCTTTACCAGTCTGTGCACCTCAGCTCATTCCTGACAAACCCCTGCAACTTCACACATGCATAAAGTGCTTTGCCAAATGCATATTGGTTGGTTTCTTATGTGGAAGATGGAAAATGAACAGCTCGCAAACACTGGATGGACTTCCAAAAAGCAATGTCCAACTAACTTGTAACACAGAAAAGACCAAAGCTGTCAGGAAAAATACTGAAACCTGTTACTATAAAGCACAGAAAACGGAGGATATCACTGAAATTGGAGAATCAATTTACTTTAACATTTCTGAAGCTGGGAATAATTGCTTTGCAGCCTTTATATTTTATGCTGCCAGCTCCTTGATAGGATATATATATTGCATGTTGTGCCTAGGTGCTATCCTGTGGCCCATACTAATGTGAGAGTGCAAGTTTATTGCTCTTTCCAGATTATGATAAATAGACTTTGTAGACATTTACAAATAGAATCACCTCAAAAAATCGATCTTAACCGCCACTTGAGGAGCCTCTTACATTGACAGCTCTCCTGAAAAATCAGTTTCTTTCAAAAGCACTGTGTTTCTATCTCAGGGCTTGAGTGAAAAAATAAATTTGTCTGTCAACAGCACGTTATTTTTTTTCAGTTTACACAAGCAAGTATACCAAATAGATTCTATTGCTTACCAATTAAATGAATTATCTATATGACTGTATAGGAACAGCTGCTAATCGTTTTATCTGAACACTCACCTCTCATGCCCAAGTGCTCAGATATTTAAATACATTTAAAAACAGATTGCTCTCAGGATTTTGTGGGCTCAGAAACTTTTGCAGGTTCTCAGCCTCACTGGTGTCTCATTGATGAACCATGAGACAAGACATTGGAAACAATGTCCTTGGCCAGTCATTTGAAATTATAATTGCTGAACTGACATTATGACAAACGTAAGGTTCAGGAAGCCATTCCACATCAGACTGTCATATAACTTGTGTCTCAGCTTTCCTTATTGAAAATTCTGTTTTGTGTTTTCCAAATAACTGCCCATGATGATGCACAACTTTTATTCAACCATTTGCACAAGATCTATAGATCTTCTGCCTTGCCCCCATTCTTTTCAAAAGGAAAAGAGAAAGATAAAAAGAGGCAGGAGGAGCAAGGAAGAGGAAACCTTCCTACTTACTTCAACATGCAAAACTACTAGGTTATCTGACAACTGTTACTTTAAATGGATGTGATGAGAAGGGCTGAAATCCTGAACCTAAATAAAGGATAAAAAGGAGTCATCAGTGATGAAGGCAAATAAATGAGCTGAAGAGGCAAAGGAGCTTTAGCAGACAGGAAAGCCGAAGTCTTCCTGAGCCCTTACTGATGTCTTTTTTGGAAGACAAAAAGCTTTATCTGAGCATTTCCTGACCACTGATCTTTCACTTGAGTGTTGATTGCCAATTGTATCCTCATCTGGGGGAACCAAAGGAAGAATAGAACAATACAAATATGCAAAAAGCAGAAAGATACCACCCTGTGTGATGTACAGTACAGAGTCTTTCTCTCTTGCTGTCACACACCTCACACCATCCATCTTTGCTGCAGAATACAAGAGGCTGCAGGTAGGCAAAATAACAGCTTCATCCTGTCAATTCATGGCTATGTGCTTAAAACAATGTTAATAAGAGCTCTCCTTTTCTTTCTTCCCAAATCAAGGGAGGAAGGACTACAGTGAATTGTCCATCAGATATTCAGGCCCCTAAAAATAGGGGCACTTTTCCTCTTCTGTTGTATCTTATCTTGATGTTATGTTAAATATTCTAAGCCAGCTGCCTATTCTACTCCCACTTATCTGACTACTATCTTTACCCTGCCTGTATGCTAGATCAAGAGGATTATAATGACGCTGTATCATAGCTCCCCATGAAGAAGCTCTGTTCCTGAATAAAAGTGCTTTTTTCCAGCATCCCTTTGTTCTCTGCATGAAAGAATAAAGTCACCTATGGCAGTCCCCAGGGACACAATGGCTTGGGTGAGATTTCTAGCCTCCTCATATATGGAGATTCTGTTTAATAATAACTCTGAGTGCCTGAATGTTGCATTAGTTTAATGAGCAAATTCATACCTCTCATAAAGGGCTGAACTCACCTAACACCTAATGTCTAGCAGAAATGAGTGCTTGCCTTGGTTGTTTAACAGAAAGACAAATTTGATGAGAAAGATCTTGCTCCTAGAGAACAAAAAGGACTTATAAGATCCTATTCAGATCTGCAGAATAATGTGTATGCTGAACACTGCTTGCTAGGAAGTGCAAGGACAGAATCCCTTAATTGTGTAGCTCCAACATTTTCAGCAGGAACATACAACTCCCATCCACTGCATATCTTGCAAATCAAATCTTGATACTACACCTGCCAATTAAAAATATGCCTCTTTCAGAAAGAAAAAAAAAAGGCTGAAACTCCTTTTAAGACTATCAAGCATCAACCTTACAGCACCCCTGAATCAATTTACCCACATCCCAAATGTGCTCTCAAGATAGTATAAGCTTCTTGAGCTTCACTGGTGCTGAAGCAAAATTCTTTTACGCTAGAACATTGAAAGGGGAGTAGGCAACCTTTAAAGTAGCACAATTATAGAATCATAGAATCATTAAGGTTGGAAGGGGCCTTTAGAGCTCATCTGGTCCAATCCCCTGGCACACGTAAGGTCACCTAGAGCACGGGACACAGGGCTGTGTCCAGGCGGGTTTTGAAGATATCCAGAGAAGGAGACTCCACAACCTCTCTGGGCAGCCTGTTCCAGGGCTCTATCTCCCTCACTGTCAAGAAGTGTTTCCTTAAGTTCCTGCGGAACTTTTGGTGCTTCAGTTTGTGGCCATTTCCTCTAGTTTTATCAGTGGCCACCACTGAAAAAAGGCTGGTCCCATTCTCCTCGCTCCCTCCCTTGAGGTATTTATACACATTGATCAGGTCCCCTCTCAGCTTTCTCTTCTCCAGGCTGAACAGGCCCAGCTCTCTCAGCCCTAATAACATTACATCAGCAATTCTGTCTCTCTCCAATGAGAAGTAATTTTAAATTAAGAGTATTCTTTCCAATTTATTGTATCTCCAGAATTATTCCAGTGGGAGGGTATGTTTAGAAATTAAAGGAAAGATATTTTTAATCACTTTCTCCTGCTATGCTCTAAATAAAAGAGAAAGGACTGAGTATTAATTGCAGGGAGATGAGATAAATTCTGGCCCATACAGGATGATCCTGTTAAATTCAATACTGCAAGATCACTTGTGTAATGATGGTTTTTTTACACACTGAGACAGCCTAAGTGAGTATTGCTTTACTGAACTGAGAGATTGAAAACTTCAGAGAACACAAAGAGACAGATTATTTCTCACTCAAAGGCATGTATATTCCACATGTGAAAAGAAAGGAAAAAGGTTCTTGCCTTTTTTACCAAAAGGAATCTTCAAATAAATGAACATTCAAATGTTCATTCAAACGGTGGAAGATTGGTGGGTTTTCATCTCGCTGAGAGGAAGACAGATATGAACACCTGGCATTTTGAAAAACATTTTGAAAAGTCGCTTATCTTGTATTGAGGCATTTGCTCTTTCTGGCTCAGAAAAGGGGAAATAATCCAGAGAAGGGTATATAGAATTAAATTTGATCTCCAAGCATTATAAAACTGTGGGACAGAGCAACTTGGTTAGATTACCCAGAATGCGTAGATGTAGGATATGGCGCTCACTAAACACGCTCAGATGTTTGGTAACCTCATTCCTGCAGCTTTGAAAACACTTCCATTGTGGGAAAGCCATCTGGCAGGTCCTGCACAGTTGCTTTCTGAGATGTTTTATAAATGCAGAAGCTAACTGATGAGGAACCAGAAGCTATGTCTGCTGGCAGGAGCAAGTCCCAGATCTTTAGCAAATTCAGCCTGGACCTCTGTTTCACAAGCCGCTGACAAGAATAGCTGGGAGAACAATTGGACACCCCAGAAAGTTTCTGACAGGCCAATTAGCAGCTAGAAAATGCTACAATAGGGATAGTCCTCTCAAACTCTGAGCAGAGATGACATTTGTATGCCCATATTGTGGCCATGCTATAAATTTAAAGCACTGTCTTGGAAACAAGATGAGACAGGAGTGCCTCTGTGCATGCAATAAAATATGCTCAAAACCTTATGTTTGGATGTATAACATCATGAGGAACCCAAATAGAAGAAATGCCTAGTAAGTTTTGTCTAAAACTTATTGAGGGTATGCAAAATACAATCTACAGTGTTTCACTTTACCATATTTTCTGTGTACATTAAATGCGTGATTTATCAAGGAACTATGTGGTACTTTGAAAATTGTCCAGAAACTATTAATACATAATCTTCAGAATCATCTCCCTAACCCCCTCGAGGTGTGGAGGATCCCCCATGGAGACAGGCTTGTGAACTGCATGACAGCAAAGAGTTAAAAGTGAGTGCAGGAAGATGCGAACTTAACAGCCTGTACAAAACACTGTCCACACCATTATGTTAGCATTGTTTAGTTTGGCAAAAGCAAACATGTTTTTTAAACAGGATATAACTAAAATCTCCTAGCTGAGGCCTCAGTTGGTGTGCTTAGCATTTCCTCATGCACATCACACCCGTTCTGGCCCAGCCTTACCGAAAAGACTTCCTGATCTCACCACCTTTCTCAATCACTACAGAAAGGATCATCGTCAGACTCCCCTACCTGCTGGACATTTAAGTCTTGCTCTAAGCCATCACATCTGAGTTCTGCTTTCATGCACATTTTCAATAGTTCCTGCTTAAAAAAACATAGAGCCTTCCCTTCAGAGCAAAAACACTCATTCCCCCCCCCACCATGACCACTGCAGTGTTCAGTCCACCACCCTTGGCAGATTCAGCACAGCCTCTCTAGAAAACTGCTGTCCTTTCTCCCAGCATAGAGGCTTGACTGCCACAGTCTCTCTGCACACTCATCCCAAGACTTTCTTCGCTTCATTACATCCTTGCTTCCACTTCCAAAGCCCTCTATAACTTATCTCCTCCTTCAAATCATCTTGTAAGATCCCAGTTAGGCCCTGATGCCAGCTTTTCTATGTCCACTTCCTCCATTTTCAAACAAATGTATCTGAGTTTACCTTACGCCCATGTGACAAGTCCCCAAATAAACATTCTCAAAGTCACCTCAGTATCTTCCTGCATATCTTTTTTTTCAATTGCCTCAACTTTACCAGCAATTTTACAGACCCAGTTCTGTACTTGCTGATGCATTAGAGAGTTTTGTTGTAAGCGCAAATAAGAAGCAAGAGAAAAAACCTTTGTTATGAAAGACTGAGGTACAATTATAAACCTTAGCTGAGGTTGTGGTTTCCTTGTCATCAGTGTATTTGGTTGCATATTGTTTCTCTTTCTTCGAACGGAAAAAAATAAATGAGTAAAAGCTGCTTTAAATGAGTGTTTTTCTGTTTAACTACATGCAATACATTTTTAAAAATTAATGGAAGGAGTTTGGTGGAAACTAGTCTGAATCATAACCTTGAATCTGAACAGCTCCTGTCCCTGAAATTCAAGGCTGAGGAAAAATTTCAGGCTTTGAATCTGTGCAGGTTTTGATTCTGGGTTACATTCAAAACCAGAAGAGGATTGTTTTTCAAGTACAATTGGATGTGGCCTGGGATAGCATAAATCTCACAGAACATCTGGGAAAAATTTTGCTGATAGAAAGAACATGGAAATATTATTTCTTGAGAAAGTACAACATTATAAAGTTAATGTATATTTTTTCTAAAGTAGTTGCCAGCCTGACATTAAAATATGTCTTTTGTTTAGAAGAAGAGTAGAGCTAACCTTGAAAAATCCTTTACATCACAATGCTGTTTTTATTTCTAAGAATATAAAAAGGGCCCTCTTGGGTAATACTAGCAATGTCCAACAGTGGCAAAAGGATGATTAAATTTATATAAAACATGTGAGCCTGGCTATTTTCGATGCTTCTCTTCATCCATGCACCCAGAATGATTGTATTAACGATATTATGGGACACATTATTGACTTAGTATCTTTGCATAGACCTGCTGTCCATTTATTTTTCTAACTCCTTTCTGAAGCCAGGGATGCTGTCTGCCTCCACAACTTCATATGGTAACCAGTTACAAAAGTTCACAACTCTCTGTGTGAATGCACATTTTCTTTCATCTGTTTTAAAATAATCTCCAACTACCTGAAAACCTCCTGAAGTCCTGTTATTGTGGAATTTGGTGAATAATACTTTCATATTTGCCTTACCCACTTTCTTTATGATTTCATAAATCTTGATTGCAACCCCCTCGAATCCAGACTTCTCTCTAAGAACAGTCTAAGAATTTCTAGGATCAACTTCTAAAGTACCTGCTCCATTCCCTCAAATATTTTGTTGCCTTCCTCTGTACCAGTTCTGCTATATCTTTCTTGATAGCAGAGATCAAAATTATACACTAGACTCAAGATGTGAATACATCAAGGACCAAGGTTTTGTGAAATAGCAGTTTGACTCCCTCCGTCTTTCTTTCAATCTGACAATGCACAACATTTTTTTGGGCTGCTGATGCCCACAGAGCTGGTGATTTCAGACCTGTCAGATCCACAACAATCAGTGGCAACGGAGATCTCTTTCCTGAATCACAACTGCTAGTTCAAAGTTTAATATCAAAAAGTAAGCCAGTTTAGATTATTTTATTCCTAAATGCATTGTCTCTTATTTATCTGCAGTGATACTCATTTGCTATGTTTTGATCACAGATGAGGTTCTTCTGAAGTTCCTTGCCATTTCCATGGCATCTTACTGTCTGAGAGAGTTTCCTATCTGCTGCAATCTTAGAGACTGCACTTTACACTCCCAGCACCACATCACTGATGTAGATATGGATAAAGGTGGTTTTAGTATGTGACAGATCAGTGGAAAAGGCTACCCAGGGGGGTTGTGGAGTCTCCTTCTCTGGAGGTCTTCAAAACCCGCCTGGATGCCACCCTGTGCCACATGCTGTAGGTGTGCCTGCTTGAGCAGGAAGGTTGAACTAGATGATCTCTAGAGGTCCCTTCCAACCTTAAATATTCTGTGATTCTGTGATTCTGTAGTATTGATGTCATTGGAACTTACTGCTGACTCATCTTGATCCCGAAAAGAAACCTTTAAGTTCTGCTGTTTGATTTAGGTCCTTTTACGAAGCTTCAGTCCACAAAAGACCCTTTCCTCCAAACCCATGGCAAGTCAGTTTCTGTAAAAATCTTTGGCATGGACAGTTTTTTGAAACTCCCTATTATGTCACCAAGGAAGTCCATCACCACTGTTCTTCTTGACATGCTCATTGACATCCTCCTAGAACTCCAGCAGGCCACGGAGACAAGACTTCTCTTTGAAGAAGCCCTTCATTCCCAGAAAAACATTTTCTCAGTGTTGAATTCTCTTTTATAGGATCCACTGTCTCATCAGACTGAAATCAGACTTATTCTGTAGTTAAACCTAAATACTTCTGAACCAGACTGTCGAATTAAGCAAAGATGCTTAATTTCCATAAACCTTACTCTCAGTGGTTAAGTCCTATCAGGGAGATGGGTAAATCATGCGAGTTTCCAAAAGCTGTGGCACATGCTGAAATGATTTTAGCATGCTGATTAAATGCGACATAGGGAAGTCAACTTCAGTAAGTAATCACACCCACTTAATTAGTGGCAAAGAAAACAAAAGCAAAGCAAACCTCAGGAGCTCTACAACTTCACAGTTAAAAAGGAATTAATATCATGATATGAACTCATCATTCCAGTCGGAACTCTCACCTTGTGTATGGAGGCTTCCCTTATTTCTGTAAGCGGCAGGCATTTTTCTATTTTAAATCCCAATGCTGTTCTGTTGTTATTTTTTTTCCTCCTCTGCTTCTTTTTTATTCAGCCATCAATTTCTCTGCTTTCCACATTTCTTACTGTTTGATTTTTCCCCTGAAAAAAAACAGCAAAAAATATTAAATGATAACATTTAATAAAAATTGCCTTTATAGAGAGAAGAAATTTCCTTTTGTTACCAAAAGACATTTACCTTCCACTCACACTTGAAAATCAAAGTGCTGAGAAAAATAATGGTTATTTATTGAGAAAATACTATGCTTTCAATGGCAGTAAGAACAACCCTAAACAATATGAAAAATCCTTACTACTTTCATTTCTTAAAAATACGCCTAATTAAGGTAGGAAATGTGTGATAGTCTAAATTTTCAAAGAAATAAGTCTAACATTGGACAAATATTCACTGCACTGTTATAGGTTATAACCTATATGCCATATAGGTTATAGTGAAGTTATATGAATCAATACTCTAATGGTTTGGCCTCCCTACCCTTGCTGGTAAAAATAATGATGCAGTATCCAAGACTGTCTTTTGGGGGTTCACTTCGCTGTATTTATCAGTCCTGACATTTCACCCAACCAATGCAGTAGAAAGGTTATTAAGAGCACAGCACAAATAACCTGTGTTCCCCAGAGCATATTTTAATCAGAAAGAAAAACAGTAACTGAAAACTCTAACAGAAAGGGGTTCTGTGTGGGTGAAATATCACAAAGCCGTATGGGAAAGGCTTTGCTTGCTGCTGCTCCTGCCTGCTGCCAGGCAGGCTGGAAGGTGTGGAAGGTGCAGAAGAAAGCAGACACTCACCTGCCACCCGTCTACCTTCCGATCCTCTGCAGTCACACACTTTCCTGAGTTTTTAAGCCTGAATGGCTCTGGATTAGAAAGAAAAATAGAAAAAAAAAAAAAAAAAGAGAAAAGATTATTGTTTTCCAGCTCAGAGGAACCAGGATCTATGGAAATCTGCGTGTTTTATTCCATTAATTACATGTATTCCACTTAATTTCACCTAATTCTATTTCATTAGTAAACAGTACTAGAAATACACATTCTCCCATCTAACGTACTTCTAAAAACTCTTCTTAGTTTATTTCTTAGACCACAAGCCCAAGGGTTGACATTATTTCAAACTATCTCCCAAAGAAAAATCAGCATATGTCTGACCCATCCAGCAGCCACCCCGCCAACTTGCTCAGGTCACAGGTGAGCTGGTACCCCATCCTGGTCCCTCCCCACCCCTTCCATACTGCCCATGCCCCCGTGGCCATGCCTCTCTGTGTCCCACGTTTGTGTCCCACGTTTGGGACACAAAAACCCACGCTATCACTTTGTGCAACAGCCACAGCCTCAGCCAGGGCCAGGGCACATCCCGCCTTGGCCCCACTGGGGAGCACTGGCAAAGGGCTGGGGGGTCCAAGAGTGCAGAAACACCATCAGCCTCAGCTGTGAGACTGTGGCCTCAGTCCCTTGCATTAGAGCCACAGTAGCCTCGGTGGCCCAGGGGTGCATTAACCTCTGTGCTAAGTTCAGCCATCATCTGTACAAGCGCCACTGCTTTTCAACAGGGGAGATGGAGAGGGAGGCACGGGGGTAAGAAGCAGCAAGAAGACAAACGGAGAAGAAGGTGGGAGTACAGGGTCCTGAGTGTGCTCCAGGCGTGATTTTTGTGACTATTTTAGTATTTTGCAGCTACAGAAATATCCTTATTTATTGTTGCTGAAAATCTTGTACTTCTAAGCAGAGCCCACTGTAACATCGGAACCTGACTCAAAGCTTGGAACATTTGGGACTGTCTGCTCAACATTCAGCCTGGATAATCCCATACGCAGGTGCACACTTCATACCACTGAAGTTCTTGGGACACCCCTGTGCCATGGATCCTGCTGCAGGCTTGGAGAGCTCGATGTGAGGCATATACCAAAAAGGCTGACAGCCTAGATAAGCTGCATGCTATCTAGCAGTGGTACAAAATCCAAACAAAACGCACCTCTGAAGTAACAGTGCCACTCTCACTGTTTGAGTGAGGATCACAAGAAGATTGCCTTGGCCTGAGCACCATCAGTGTCCAGTAAAAATGAAAAACGATGTTGTAATAAATCAGCTTGAGCTCCCCTCCCTAGGTGTTTGATGACATTATGATGTATTTTCTCTGTTCACATGCAATCTGCTTCTCTCTTTGCCAAAGTTTCTCTGCCGTATTTTTGGCCTCAAAGTCATGGTGATCAAAATTTGATTAATTTAGCTACAGATAGTTAATATTACCTGGGGATATTATTTAGCTCTAGAGCATTAGACTTAAAAAATGAAGCTCTACCTAGACTGGCCTTAGGTCAAACATAATTCAGGTGGAAGTTTCCACTCAGATTTAAATGGTTTTCTCCCTTTGCCTTCAGTTTTACACTAGCCCTATAATAAGCCCCTATGTAACTCCACAACAATTGCAGTATACATTATTTGCATTTGACTGAGATATAAAAACATTTAAACTTGAAAAAGGTTGCAGTTTTTATCCCTTCACGGTACCTTACAGCAAAATGTGCTCTATTGGGACATTCTGCCCCTGTATTATATAAAAAATGTATAAAATGAATGTGTAGTATAAATATTTATATCACAGTCACTTAACCTAAATCCATCAAATGCATTCAAGATAATTTTTTTTAAATTGTTAAAAAAAAAGAAGACAAAGAAAGAAACAGAAAGAAAGAAAGAAAGAAAATGAATTTTGGAGAGTATAGCTTCCAGGGTAATTTTTGGTAGAGTATGCTTGTTACAGAAAGCTTTTGCCCTGTCTGAAGAAAACTTCAATCCCATTTATCCCACAGGGACCACATGTTGGTCAAGCTCAGAATTTCATACTCAAAATTCTGATTTACTATTAAAGGACTGATTTGTTGATAGCAACAGAGTAATCTTTCCTAAGTCACAGACAAACAGAGTAGCATCACAGATTTTAACATCATGAGACATTATCCAAATTCTGTTGGAGATATTCCCGGAGGTTTTCATATCTTCATGCTTTTAAATGGCATCTTTGACTGCATTCTGGCTGGTCTGCTCATGTATTGATTACTGCCCTCTCAAATTAGATCACTGTTATCATACTTTTAATTATAGGCTTTTTAAATTAATTGGTTGCATTTAAATTTCTTTGTTCTTGAGGCCTCATTAAACAAATGGATAGTGCTCATTTCCAGTTAGCCTTAGAGAATGAATGTACTACATTGCTCACATAGGCTGGGATGGATGTTTTCTTATTCCTCTGGTTTCTCAGACAGCCCTACACATGCCTGCACATTCTCCTATGAGGCAATATAACACGTTATGTCTGTAGAGGGTTAGAGACGTTCCTAAGGAAAATGTGGGTTGAGTATGCTAGAAAGTATTATGGATGGATCAATGAATATATGAATATCGTATATAATACATAGTGGACTATACGTACTTGCTTAATACATTAAATGTAATCTAATGTTGGAATACTCCCAACACGAACTCAAGCATACAAAAAAAATTATTCATGTGAATAATTAGAAGATAGAGCTGGTACCCAGAAAAGGCTTCAAAGATTCTTACTCATTTTCACTCAAAA
Organism: Nothoprocta perdicaria; assembly: GCF_003342845.1. Classification (NCBI taxonomy): domain Eukaryota; kingdom Metazoa; phylum Chordata; class Aves; order Tinamiformes; family Tinamidae; genus Nothoprocta; species Nothoprocta perdicaria. The sequence continues at coordinate 350,910 of NW_020455604.1, forward strand.
AAACCCAATTGATACTTATCTCAGAATGTTTATTTTTTAATATCTTAACAAAAGCCATATTTTGATGAACAAAATGAGAACTCAGAATAACACAGTTGTTCATGATATGCCTCTGAAAATTTACGTTTATCTGAGCTGAACGTGGGATGGATTTAAACAATCTCATGGAATGAACAATTTAATTTTTCTCCTTAGGAATGACCTTGAAAAACTGACTTTGCTCCAAGCTTTAATAACTGATTCATCATTATTACTAGTTCAAAATGTAAAGTGTCTAGGATTTTCCACACTCTGCAAGTCATGGAAGGCAACAGACTATATCTTGGTAACAGGCCCGCCAATACCACTGAAAGTCATCAAGTCAAGCAATGCTATTTTTGGTAGATAAGCAAGGCCTAACCACACTGATATTCAAGGAAAGGATACCTAATAAACTCAAGAGGTATGGAACGGAAAATCAAGCCAAGTCATCCATGTCATAGGAGTGGAACTTGAACACAGTGCAGTTAGCTGGGTTCCTGTTCCAGCTGCTCAGTGACCTAAAAATTAAAAAAAGAAGCATGAATTACAAAAATATAATAAAACTGTTCAGTGTTTTCCCCTTTTATCAATTCTAGTAAATGACATTACTGTTCAAAGATCAGCTTCAAGCAGGAGGTATTATAAAATACTAAAATTGCACCACACACTATAAGATAAAAAGTCAGTCATTTTTTTCCAGGAGATGTAAACTGCAGTAAAATGCAAGATAATTTTGTCTCCCCAAGGGCTTGGGCTGTTGGCCCTACTGTCTCCCCTGGGGGAGACAGTCTTCACGGTCTTCTCAGCCCCTGTGCAAGGGGCCACTGGGGCCGACAGATACTCCCCACTCTCCAGCGTGGGTCTCCAGGTGACCCTGCGTGAGCAGGGGGGTTGGACTCGATGACCTCTGAGGTCCCTTCCAACCTTCGGCATTCTATGATTCTATGATTCCAGCGGGCTGGCTGGAGTGGGGCTGCCCCCAGGACTGTCCCCAGTGCTGCTGCACTGGTCTCACTGGGCCCTGGGGGCTGCACACGTGTCAGGGAGCTCTGCAGCCTCACTGGCCCCTGGGCTCCTGCTCCCCTTGCCCTGCAGCATCCTGACAGAAACATCTTGCAACGGAGCAGAATTCAAGGGAATGTACTATCTGTGTTATGTATGCAGTTTATGGGCTGGAATCATCCAGGCTTGGAAGACACTGAGCTCAGCAGGAGATTTCCATTCCCATCAGAAGTACCCTACATTTTTCTCACTATTCTCAGCAACACTGGAGGACAAGGAAAGTAAGAAAGATCACAGTACTATAATGACACAATTAAACTGTATCCACGACAGAGAGGAGCAGCTATCTGAAGCCAGAGGTTTTCAACTACAAAGCCTGAGTTAAGGTTACATTGATCAGATATTTCTCTACACAGAGAAAAGAATAGGCCAATCAAGCAAATTAACAGAGGGAGGAAGGAGAGACTGCAGATCTGGAAAATGTGTGGTAAATCACAGAACTCATTAAAAGTCATATCTACATGTACATTTGATAAACCAGCTATGTATATCACTTAGATATACTTCAGGGTTGTTTTGCACCAAAACTCCTTAAACATTATTCTGTTTCTGCACTGGAACTCTGTCCTTTCAGTGCACTGAAGTCCACTGTTTCCTTGACAAAACCACACTAAATAAATAATTCACTGCTGAGCTTGATTTAAGGAGAATGAAAACTATATTCTGTCAGCAAAAGTTGCAAGCATTTCCATTTTTTTAATATTATAAATAACAGAGACATATAGCAAGCAGTTACTTTTGCAGTCATATCCTCATGCACATCTCCAATTAGGGATGATATGTTGATGAGGCTGTTATGTGCATGGATGAAGAGTGGAAAAACATCTACTTCTCCCAGTCTGACTCAATCAGTTGGGTTTGTTTGTCCAGTTTTAATAACCTGCTGCTGTGCAATCCTGAGATGCTATTTAACAGTCCCCAAAGAGGATCTCATATTATTATTAGACTGGCACATTACAGCTATCAGCTGTTATTCAGAACAGAGCAAAAAATGTCTACAGTCCCATAGGGTTCGTGCTAATAATTGAGATATGTTGCTGAGAAGGAAAGGAAGTCTGCAAATGAAAAGGGCTCTCTCAGAGACTGAGAAAATCTTTGAGTTAGAGGACAGACTCCTGATTATACTTCTGCCTTCAGCTGTGTGCCCTTTCCATTTGAGCTACCATGGCTCAGACACTGCTGCAACGTGATTGCTTCTGCATGGCTTGTCACTTTCTCACACCGTCTGACCGCTTCCTTAGCTCATAGTATATTCATTAAGTATGTGCACCCTGCAGCTCACTGGGAGTCTCTGCATCAGAGCTCTCATTCTCAAGCTGGACCTCCTGAGAAAAGGATGTGGCTTTAATGCGGCTTACCTTCTCCACTGAAAGGCAGCAGAGTCACTGGCATCATCCCTAGAGCAAGAGACCAGAAAAGAGTGAATTCAATTATCTCTTCATCATGAATTGTTGCTTTTTCTAGGTGATAGATATCCTGATCCTTCTCCTGCCCTGGTATACATAACCATCTGGATCCAGATTCAGAGTGAACGAGGGAAAACTGTCCCCTTACTGCAATCCATCAGAGAGTAAAACCTAAGCTTCTGACACAATCCACTCCTCTATTATAGAGAAAGGTATCACTTCCTGAAAGATATATATATATATGTATATATTAACATGTCTATATGCATGTCCCTTCTTGATCAGGTAGATGTAGATCCTAACAGATCAAAACTTGTAATTTGCAGAGCAACCTCTGCAGAGCAGCCTCTGCAGAGCAACAGAGCAACCTCTGTTGGTTGCTCCAATAATTTTAGTCCAGTTAAGGTAAGTGATATTCCCCCCAAACTAACAGTATAGACAAATAAAACCAATATTGCTAACCATCCACCAATTGATAAAGTTATATTGTTGAAACTGCAGGAATCTGATTGGATTTCTTCAGAATCCTGCGTGATTCTTCATTTTCCTGGAGGCATTTTATTTAGGTTACTGTTAAAATGAATTAAATTGGTGCTAACCTTGTCTGTGGAAATGATCCTTCAGACAGGTAGATTTATTTCTCTGGCATGCATGAAAATGACATGACAAATTGATATGTACAAATTTCAATGTAAACAGCTTTTCTAATGAGCAATTATCAATGTATAACTCTATTGATTAAATTTGTAGATGGTCAAATGGGATTGCACTGGATGAATTCAGAGAAATCAATCTTTGGACATGCTCAGAGATGGGTCAGTGATACCATTCTGTTTCTAAATCATCTACAGAGGTAGAAAGAGAGCATGGAAGGTACCCATCACCTGAGGCTGAGGCATGTGTGAACAAAACAGAGAAGCTGACACGTAGACTATCAGATTGACTTTGCATGAACTGGCTACAATCAGCTACCAGCTAGATCTAGTTCAAATGATTGACTAAGATGCAAGAAATGAGATGGGAAAAACAGTCCATTGTTATCTCCTAAACTGAAATTAGTGTCCTAGGTTCTTGCTGTTTTTAGCAAATAGAGGGAAAAGAAAGGACTCACATTATTCTTGTTTGCCTGTTTTTTTTTTTTTATCATTTACAAGAGCTAAAAGCTATATATTACCCCCCCAGTGTATGTTTGTTACATTTGGACATCAAGATGCGCCCTACTAAATTACTATTTGGCTTGATTTTCATGGTACCATCTCAATAACTGGCCTCTGGTGTTCAAACTTCTCTGCCTACCACGTATTTGTTAACTATATCAAGCTCTATTCCATGACTGTTTCTAAGCAGTTCAATTTATCTGCCTATATATAGTAAAATTTGTAGCACGATGCCTCAGTCCTAAAGAAAGGCATGAGAAAATATATAACATGTATGTTACATGATCAGCAAAATGTACAGTGTATTCTCAGAAGAGAGAATATACCTGCAGGCAAGCACATTTACTTCATAGTCAGCTCATAACATATTTAAATCTATAAATGGGATGTAACAGATAAGCCTCACTGCAGGAGGTCAGATTTAGCCACCGTGAACTCTTACCTGGGAGCTTAAATGAGACTTTTCTAAAAGCTTACCAATGACTGTCCTTACATACTCATTAAACTCTGTAACTACCCATTAACACTTATAAAAAGTACTTCACATATTCTGTATCTTTTTTCTTCAGATGTGATTGTATAGTAAAAGACAGATCAAAGCAAGTTTGTCATGCATAAAAGTGAATTCTTTTAATCATGATGGGTTATATATGCAGAAATCATAACTGGTCTGTATTTCAATGACACATTGTATAGTGTTGCATTCCAGAAAAAAAGAAATGATGCAAAGCAAAAACAATGCAAGAAAAACACATAATAGAAAATCTAGCAGTCTGAAAATGTGAGTCACTTGCTGCACATGAAGTTTTATGAGCATTATTTTTATTGCAAAGGAAGATTTTGATCCATTTCTTTAATGCACTTCCTAGCACAGACCCTGTTACTAAACTGTGTTTCCACAGAACAACATTAATTTTGTGTTCCTCTTACCTCAAGTCATCTCACACTTGCACTCCCGCAATGCTGATAGAGATAATATTAATGCTTTATATCACCTTTTTTTTTTAATATTAAGTTATAAGTTGGTTTTACAGACTAACCAATTCCATTTGAGTCACAAGCATGTCTTGGGATGTGAATTTCAAAAAGGTGCAGTAAACTATCTGTCCTCTTAGAAGAGAAAGAAGGAATAACTAAAACATAACAGATTGCAACAAAATCCTGCAATCATGATTTCATTTCCCAGGGAAGTCTGTCTCAGCATTAAGGAGCAGAAAGACAGAAGCTTCCAATTTTCCTTTTCACATTTTGCTTAAAGCTGCTGGTTTTCCTTTGCCTCCTTTCCTCCTTATTGGTTCCAGCCTGTTTTTCTTGAATCTGGCCTTCTAGGACTGAATTGCCTCCATTTTCCTCTGGCAAATCATTGGACTCACCCTAGTGAAATGGGATAGGAAGAAAATGCCCTATTGTATAATAGAGGCTCAAAACAAGAGAGGTGAGGGCAGACACACTGTCATGCTCCATCCTTCCGAGCTGAAGTACTGGTATCCCCCAGCAAGCACTAAGCTACTCAACAGCAGCTCACTTAGAAAACAAATACACAGGTTCTTAAAAATCACATGGCCACACAACACAATCGTTGACCTTAGAGTCAATACTTAAAAATAGCTATTTTGCATGGAAGAAAATATCTTATAAAGAAGATGTAATTGAGATCTAGGTGGATGAATATTTATTTTTAAAAGGGAGCAAATAACAACAGCATATCCTATTGAACTCAAAAAGTAAATGGCTTTTTTTTTCTTTTAGAAGTGACAGTCACTCAATTCCTTAGTGAAACTGAAGTCTCAGTGTGGTTCGACTTACGTATGTGAACTCTCTAATCTACTTTTCAACTATTTTCATAAGCTCTTTTCCAATAAGTAGTCCAAATGCCAGTTACCTAAAATGCCATAGGATAAAAAAAGAACCTCTCTATCCTGCCCACTGTAAAACTTTTTCTATAAAGTCCTTTGTATTTTCAAGACTTGTATTCATTGTATTGAGAGCACATTTTGTCTTTGGCTAGCTGCTGAAAAAAAAATCTAAATATAGCAGTGTAATATTATGTACTTTTATGACTACATTATTTTATCCATGTTTCACTTCATCTTTTTGGGATATGTCCATTCCTTTTGTTGACATTGGACTTTGTATCCCCCATTGTTTATCAGTATAATTAGATCAAACAGCAATTTAGATTTACTGGAACTCTTACAGCTCATTCAACGGGTTCCCAAAGAGTCTTGGAAATTGGACAAGTTAATATTTTGCCTTTTCCTTTCCCACTAGGGTATGTGTGAAGAGCCTGGCAAACTAAGGATACTGGCTCTGAACTGCCATTTGGCAGAAATAAATCTGATAACTGACCACAGTTTCCGTTTTTCTACATGCCAATGTATGTGAGAGAGCTTGGTATGGCTTCATGTCTCTGGCCAGCCACAAGGAACTCAATTTCACAATGCAGAGAGCCAAGGTTAGTCTCTCTTGTCAAGAATAGCACTGTCTGCAACGATGACTGGGTATGAAATTAAAGGTGGAAGAAACAAGGAAGGCATAAGGCTCCAAGCAGAGTGTAGGGGACCCTGTGGAGAGAGAGAAAGCAGGGAAAAAAAAGACCTAGCGTTCCAGCTAGTGATGAAAGTTGTGTTGCAAATCCCTTTTTGAAGGTTATGTCATAAGATAGCAACAAGTGAGGCACAGTAACTCTGCTATATTTAAATCACAGTGTTCCCTGGCTCTATAAGCCCAAGCCTCACCATAGCTAGCAATACCTTGCTCTGTCTACTGACACCCCTGTTGGCAACTTGACAGTGACATAACTTATGTCTGCCCTGTCTACAAATTGCAGGCACGATCTCCTACAATACAGAACAGGCATCTACGTTACCGTATGCTCTTTAAATAAATCTCTGGCTATCTGTGCCAAGGAACACACCACTGCACTTCTGGTATTGTAGTATTTTTATTCTATTCCTACATGGTCTAACACAAATATGCTCAAGGCTAGATTACTACTGCTGGTGGAAAACTTCCAATCCAAAAAGAGAGAGAGAGAGAGAAAAAAAAAAAAAAAAGGCTTTCTTTAAGGGTTAAAAGGTCACACTGCTTCTTTGTAATACTCTGCACCATGTCAGAATGGAAACTTCTTGAAGGCAACCTACACTTTTTTTTTTTTCTCCTTTACTCTGGGTTTCTCTTCCCTTTTTTTTTTCTTTTTTTTTCTTTTTTTTTTTGGGGGGGGATAGTAGGTATAAGATCTGAAGTGTTGAGGCTGAACTGTCCGTTTGAGATTTACATAAAGCAGATCTCTGGCAAGGCTGCACATCTTTTCAGCAAGGCTTCTCTTGGGAAACAGAATTTCAGAAAAAAAGTCTTGAAACTTGAGATATGTAAAATAAAGAAAGATTACTTTTAAATAAGTGGCTCATGGAAAATATCAGTCGCATCTGAGGTGACTGGTAATGATTATTGGTAATGATTGGTGGTGATTAAAATAAAAGAGTAAATCTGAACTATTCAGGGCTCACGTTATGATCTACATTTCAATACATCACCAGTCAAGTATGTGTGATGACTCTGAGATGGTCAACTGCAGAGTTGAGTAGTCAACTGGGTGTCACCCCTCTAAAACTAAGCCACAGCAGTTCATTAAGGAAACTCCAGCAAGCCAGAAAATAACTCATTTATAATTGCCATTGGGGCTGTCGGTACCTACCATCCTCCTGTGATGGTAGGAGCAGGGTTTTTTCCCAAGTGCTATTTGCCTGCTCCCTGCAGCCACCCAATGTAGTTCTCCTCTGGTTGGTATGCCATGCTTAGTCCAGAGTGCCTAGCACACAGTCTACAAGACAGCAGAAGCAGAAGACATTTCATGCTGTAAGAGCATAACTGTACTGGTAATAAATGAGAAACTAGCAATGTTATCTCAGCTAGAAAAAAAAAAAGAAAAAGAGATTGCAGGAGACAGAATGAAGCAGCAGATTATAGCTTTGTGATGGACTGATGGCACATTGCCATGTTCTGATTTTTTTTTCATTTCCCCATGAAAAGGAATGTCAGGCCATAAAATTGCAATCGGTGTTGAACAACCAGAAAATTACAATGGAGTTGTACCTTTTTTCCATTTTCTTACTCTTTTTTAGGACTAGCAAAATCTTCTCCATTTCAAATATATTTCTGAAATGAACTGCAGAACTTAATAAGGACAATAGGGTGAGAAAGTAATAGTAAACCTGAAGAGATGGAAAATACAAGTTAAAAAATGCCATGTAGAGCCAGGTAAGTACTTATGCTATTAGAACACTTGAGAAGGGCCTATGCTCAGGGAGCTTTCTGATGTGCTGTTGTTCAAACAAGCAGAGCATGCAGTGGGTTTGTCTTAAGAGAGGGCTCAATCACTGCGAAAGAGAAGTGTCAGGTCCAGTCTTTGTTAAAGTTGACCTAACATTGACCATCACTTGAGGAATGAAACTCTCAGAATTTTATTGGCCAATCTGGAAGCACTTATCCTGAGTCCTAGAATGGTAATGCAGATCCAGCAGTTTTCAGAGGTAGATTACAGTACCTAGCTTGATCAGCAAGGGTTTCTCCAGGTCTATTTCAATTTTGTTATTCCTTTTCATTACAAAAATCTCTCATCTATTCCTTAAGTGAATAACAGAAAACTGACATCTGATAAAAAGAAACATCAAATCACAGACCTATCTCTTTAGACCACATGCATTCTTTCCACAATTCTTTTCCACACTCAAGAACTAGAGCAAATCTAAATTGTGCTGTCCCCGTGCACCATAATAACCATTTCCTCATTGAAATCTTTCCGATCTTTTCCTAAGGAGCTTCAAAGCAATAAACAGTGTTATGCTAAAGCAGCCAATACAGAATGAAAAATTCAGACAAAGCATTTCAAACCCTGATCACTCACTGGCCCAGCTCACCTGGGCCCAGCAACAGTCCAAGATTCTCATATCCAGAGAATGGGCAAAAATCCTGGTACTAGTCCTGCATCCAGCAATACGGGGATCCTAAACAGTTACACCATCTGTGTTGAATTGCATAAAATGGTGACATAAAATACATGCAAAATGTGAGCTTACTCTACATAGGTTTGCAACACATATGGGTAGTGTGATCCTCATATATACCATCTACAAACATCCATCTCTTGTATTCTCATCAAGAAAAGCTTGACTGTGGTGAGCTGCTCGACAGAGCTAGATCCCAGTGTGACACCAGGAGCTGGGAATGCTCAGCACTCAGCAGAATAGATCAAGGAACAAAACATCAGAAGAAAGCTTTTCTGCTAACATACCCTACTTTTCCATGTCTTGCAGAAACCCTGATTTTCCATATCTTGCAGAGAAAGCACAAATATTTTCCATGCATGTAACTCCTTCAAAAACAAAACCAAACAAAACAAAGAAGAAAAATCAGAAAATCCCTTTACTCACAAAAGAAATTAGTCTTACACAGGTCTCCCTTCCCCTCCTCCCACGTTCAGTCAAAATGACACCCTGGAGAATGTATGTAAGAGTCATACATCCATCTCAGGATCAGCGTAGCAAGCCCTGTAATCGTGAGGGACTACAGTAATGAAATGTCACAAGGAAGGAATAAAAGAGACTTGCAGTTTGACCATAATCATGTTTTGAACATCCCAGATTAAGATAGAAAATTATCCAGAATCAACATGGCACCATCATGAAGGCAGTACAGACTCTGAACAACAGGGTACCAGATAAAATGCCTGTGTAACTCTTTGTTCTCTTAAACTGAGTGAAATTAGCAACTAGTTTGGCTTAAATTTTGTACAAATATATATATATCTAAAAATGTTCTTTATTAATACAGAAAACTGGTAAAATATACTCTAAAAACTAAAAACAAACAAACAAAATCTGCTAGTGCCACCAAACTGTTGTCTATTTCTAGTTGTTGAATGCAGGTACGTCTGTATATATAAGAGTTTGGATAATGTAACTATAGGGACTTTGGAAACTCAGCTGAAAATTAACAAAAAATGGTATCTTTTCATACAATGTAAATGCTTCCTCTATGGAAAAAAAAGGACAAAGGGGTATTGTCTACATGACTTTCGATGAGCTTGACATTTTCAAAACCAGAATACAAACAAAAGGAAATCACGACAAATGTAAGTTAACTCTGAATACAAGAGACATAAACAAAAGAGTGGAACTAAAAAAAAAAAAAAAAAAAAAAAAAAAAAACCTGCAATCACAGTTTCTAAGCCATCTTTTAGCAAAATGCTTTACTTCGCTTGCACAGATAATTCTTTTTTTCCATGAAATATAAATCATTAAATCATGATCTTCTGATTTGGCAGGTCTGTCTATCGAATATTAGGAACAATATTCTGTCCCGTGACTTACTTTAATCTTTAATATTGAGAGAGGTAAAATCTGGAAGGGAAAGCTTTCCTAGCTGCTCTGCTAATATTTACCACAGAATTGACCTGGCAGCTTCATGGCTTTAGCCTGGGTTGCCAAGCAAGCAATAAAACCCTTAAATGGCTTGGGGACCACCAGGGCCAGCTCTGTAAAGAATTCATGAAGTAGGCCTGCAAAGGCAACTACCAGAATATTACTTTCAGTGCCCAGAGCTTTCTGTCTGCATGAATGAGGCCTCTTTTGTTATCTTTGACATTGATCCATCCTCGAGAGCATGGCTGTGGGCTAAGAGTCCAAAGTGGAGGTTAAAGCCAGGGCTGAAAATTACTGCAGCCCTCTCTGAGACCCAAGGGCTTGTGCTCTTTGCCCCTTTGGCTCAACACAGAGCCCCGCTGCCAGGCTGTCTGGAAAGCAGAGCTACTACCCACCTTACAGCCCACAGCCAAGAAAAAAGAAGAGCGGGAACAGGTAGAAAGATAACATGAAAAAGCAAATAATCAACAGGACTTCATGGAAAACTTGCTAATAAAAGGATCGAGAGCATCTCTGATACAGAGAAGGCTTCTGCCAATATATTCAGCACAGAATGATAAAATCAATTTCTTTCTCCTTTTCCTACCTCCTTTTATTTATTTTTTTCTGCTTACGGGACTTGCCAGGACCCCTTACTGTGTTTCATTTCCATTATGCTTTCCAGTCTAGTTGCTTTAGTACCAAGAAGATTTCTTTTACTTTTTTTTTCTTTTTTTGTAAAATAGTCTAGGGTATTTCTATTCCTTCACACTTGGTAGTAATTTTCTGCAATCTCCTCTGGCCTCTGTGGCCATTTACAATGATTAGTAGTTTGCAAAAGGTAATGAGTTTCTATCTTTTCCTTCTCTCTCACTTTCTCTATTTCCCCTCTTAGCTCCTTTTTCTGGCACAGTCTTTCACTTATTCAAAATAAACAGACAACTGCATAATTAAGAACCTTAATGCCAACAAGAAAATATAATTGAGCCTTCTAAATACTAAGGAGAGAGAGAGAGTGATAAGTATTGCTACATTTTCTTTCAAGTCATGGGGTTGGGATTTTTTTTTCTCCCACTTACTATCTGTTTAGGAACAAAAGAATTTTGTATGTGAGAGAAAGAGGAGATGAGTGATTTTAGATTTGCATTTTCTCTTCACTAAAGCCTGGCATGTTATTGAAAATAAAAAGGGTTTCCATCTTAAAAATGAAAGCATCTGTTTAAACAAAAATGCCACTTCAGAAAGAAATCATAAAAAATAATTACTATTATTTTTCTAAAGCATGAATGAAATACATAGAGGTCAGCAGAAAATGGTTTGTGGTCATTTAAAGGTGTCCTCTTCATTTTTCAATGCCTGTATTTAAGCTGTGGGTAGAAAAAAACACATTAAACGATTTGCCCTTAATTTCACATGAAAAATCTTGACACTTTCAAAAACATGTAGAAGCCTTTTAAATATATCCATTTTCATGATATCTATTTACTTAGGTTTGTTGGTCATACATAAATCCAGAGTAATTATTATTATTATCAAATCAATATTCAGAGACAGGAGCCCAGACTGAGCACTGTTGCACTGTATGAGCAGCACTGAAGGAGTCTCCAATCCAGATGGGCTTAGGTGGCAAACAGGATGGGAAGGAGCTACCCTAGGGCTCTGTTTAAAAAATCCTTGTCTGCTGTTTGGTTTACTGAAGTTGTGAGTTAGCAGAAGAGGCTTTATAGACTGGGCTGTTCTCCTAATTTAGCAACTCGCCTGTGATCAGGGTGTTTCCATCTCTCCTACTGAATTTGAACCATTGTAGAAAGAAATCCACAACAAACCACCAACACGCACCAGAGCATATCAGTGCTTTGCACTCAATGGACATGGAAGAAGAGACTGTGCAGGTCCTGGGGCACACGCAGCTCAGTTAGGACTCCGTGCAATGCCAGTCCTATCACCTTCTTTGCCAAGGTGGCAATGGGCATGTCACCCATCTCATAATGAGAATTTCACCCAAGGACATCTGTGCTGGCAATTGACTGTTCTTGTGGATGTGATTAACCTTGGGAACAACTCTGAGATATCAGATGGCCATATTCCGATCTATTCTCATCTCCTTGAAATTACAAGAAATTACATACTTTTTGTGTGTGTGTGTGCGTGTGTGTGTGTGTGTGTGTGTGTGTGTGTGTGTGTTAGGAACAATTCTTTTTGAAGGACAGAAGATGCAAAAAAAATAATCAATCTCCAAATTTTTCTTCTTCTCACTTAAATTCTGCCTGAATTTGACTTGAAGAGGAGTACTAGGAGGCTTGGCCTTGGAGAGAAAGTCTGACAAGGTATTTTCAGAGGTCTCTTCAGCCTCAGAAGTACCTGAAAGCAATTATTTCTCCACTTTGACCACAGCTCCCTAGGCAACTGAGCAGAGGCTGATGATCCAGACAGGCCTGATGAATTTGGATTGCCCACTAATTTGCTCAGACATTTCATTTCAAAATCTCATCATAATGGTCATACTTCTACTACTCCCCACTCTTGTCAAATATTTTTCTGAGTACAAGATCCTTACTGGGATTGGGAAACTTTGTTTTGAGGCCCCTCTCAGCCGGGAGGGACTTGAACTGATTGCTCCCATAGCCCAATAAACAGCCAAGGCTGAGCTGGGACCAAATTGTCTCTATTTCCTGTTGAAGCCTTGTCTTTATGGGACAAGTGAACGACAGGAATGAAACAGGGCAAAACCTGCCTTTGTTATCTAGCAAAAAAAAAAAAAAAGAGATTGGTTTAAAGGATTTCCTGATTTCTTGCCTCAGATAAAGAAATGTTATGTATTTTGCATTGGAGAGTCGCTGGAAAAAGGACCAGGATAGTAGTAGTCAGTCCCACTCAGACCCCTTTCACTCAGGTAGAAGACTCCAGAAAAATGAGCTTTGTCATGAGGGAAAAAAACCCACAAACGTTTTTTTCAGTAACCCATTTTTTCCTCAAAAATAATTTTCAATAAGCTATACAGACTGCATATTGTCTTTTGTTTTTGTTGTTATTGAGAAAATAATTGAAGATCAACAACAACTATTCTGCCTTAACATGGCCTTCAAACATAATGGTCAGCATGCTCCAAAAATCCTTTGCTGTTGCTCCTTGTTGCTCTCCACCTCCAGGCAGGAGAACCTGTGCGCAACAGTAATGCAAGTGAATGGCCAGAGCAGAGGCACTGACCTTGCCCTGCTGCCTTCTGCCCTCTGGGTACAGCCAAGGCCAACTGCTTGCTCTCAAACTTCCTCTTGGTGACAGCTCAGGGGTTAGCACAGGGCACAGTTCCTTCCCAACAGGCAGCTTTGATGCAGCCACCCTATTTGAGGAGCAAATATTTAGCTCTCTGCATGCAGTTCATGCTCAGAGCCAGTGAACAATCCCTCCTCTATTTTATTTACTTGTAAAGATCTAGCCAGGGAGACTACTGTCCCAAAAATTCCTAGTCAGCCTCAGCACACTTTATTTTTAATTAACATTACTCCCCGACACTTTCATTAATAGAACATAGGCTTCAACAGGATTTTTTGCAATAACAAAATGAATAGAATTTGACCTAACATGAATATTTACATGGGAGTTCCCACACAAGCTGCTTTTGTTTTACAGAACACATATTCAGCATGGCTCCAATATTGCTTTCTCCATTGTTTATTTCTCTCTCGACTCAGTCTTGTCCTCCACATTTTCCAGTTGTCACATTGAAATATTTTGGCAGAATTCACACGCCTATCAAGGTTTGGCCTGGCTCGTGTCACTTTACCACACATACACGCCTGTATACACTTTAGCATTACAATAACAGAAACTTAACACACTGTAAATAAACCCTATTGTTTTTACCAACACACAAGCCTATTATCATTAGCCTTAACTTCACAGAGAGTGAACATGTTCTAACTTCTACAGCATGATTTTCCATTCTCCTGCTGATTTATCTCAATATTTTATTTTAAACTCCTTGTAACTGAACATAGGCCAAATTTGAATGCCTCAGCTGCTTACACAAAAATAATATACTCAGGCCCAACTGTGAACCCAGCCAGCCAAACTGCACAAGAACTGGAAAACAAAGGTGGTCATAAGGGTAACTTGTTAATGTGCATCTCAGCTCAAAAAGAGACCACTTTGTCTTGCTACTCTGCTCCTAAAGGAAACTTTCCTTCTAAAGGAAACTTCCTTGAATCTGGAGACAGAGTTAGAGCTTGACATGAAAAGGGGAGAGCTGGTACCTGGCCAAACAGGCACCAAAAGACACAGATTCAAAGACTGCATTGACAGAAGGGGGCCATTTGGACGGCCTGATCCTTTCTCCTGTCTTCTGCTAGAGTAAGCCTGTGAGAAGATGCAGTGATACAGTGTTGAAAAATAATTTGTGAAATGGTTAGTACCTATAAATGCCACAATTCTGAGCTTTCTTTTTTATATGGTCACAATTTTGCTCTAGTTTTGTAGCCTGCTAGACTTCAATCTATTGATTAGGGTCCTTTATTTCTCAAGATCCTGCTTCCCACTTTGGTATTTTGGATTATAATTAATCCACTTCTTTCAGCTTCTCTTGGACAAATGTAACAGTTGAATTTCCTTAGCTATATTACTGGGAAATAAATTGTCTCTGTAATTGCTTTTACCTTAAAAACTGTTATTCCTGTATTTCTTTCTACGAGTTCTACAGGAATAGAGAAGGGGAGATAACATACTCCATCTTAGAGCTCATTAGAATGAGATAGAAGAAAAACAGACCACTACCACTTTTTTATAATCCCTGTTTTGGTTTCTAAGAATCAAATTGTTTCTCTAATCTTCTGCCTTACAGGGAGACATAATGCTCAGCTGGTCTTTTCTAAGCCCTGCTCATAGTCATTGTTATCAGAGAAATTCCTTCACTTCATAATTTATAACTTATCATGCTCTAGCAATTGGTGTATTCGTTTTCAGAGTGCACTAAAACACTGATGAATCTTTATAACATGTAGTTTCATGACCATCACAATATAATGTCTTTTTTTAAAAGAATGTTCACTATGCAAAATTCTAAATGCTCCACTATCTTTGCACACAAATATCTAAAATAGGAGTAGAGGTAGAGATAATACTGGTCTGTTACTGGTCTAACTTCCAGTTGGAAAAAATAAAGGAACTTTTCTCTCAAGGTCTTCCCTGCCAAGCATATGAGTAAAACAACAGATCTGCATTCAGGCTCTGGCTCATAGGTATACAAATAAAGCAATATTAAAAAAAATAATAATAATAAAAAGCATTACATAGTTTAAAGCCTTATCTGGTATCAGGTGAATAATAAATACGTTACTGTTGGTTGAACAACGGTGGAATACATTTCTACATAACAGGAGATAATGAGTTCGTTCAAGAAGCCTTGTGCATGCAAAGGGATTTTGGAAGAAATACATAGTAATATAATTGAGAATTTATTATTACTAATCCTAAGGCTTTGATTTTCTCTCCCTCATTTTATTTTTTTCCCAGCATAGCATGTGCCACAATAAATACATAGAAGTGAGCCCAGTATAAGTGGAAGCGGGAAATACAGAAAACAGAGTGCCTGGAAAGAAACACTACAGCCAGCTAAAACAATCACTCAGTCACCCTGTTGCAACACAATGTGTTTAGGAGTGGTGAGATATTTTAGTAACAATGATTTTTTTTCAGACTTTTTTTTAGCTAAATCTGAGCCAAGATATTTTAAACCTCATGGATGCCAAGTGACAAAATGTCTTCAGTCTTTTAGCACACATTCTTAGTAATCATAACAACATTTTTGTATTATTATAAACAGTATTGGCAATCTGTTCAATTGTGCATGGAATAAATAGCCCACATTAGCAGTTTTCCTTAAAATTCATGTGATGGTAGCAGCCAAATTAATTAACTGCATCTCTCTGGGAAATCAGTAATAATAGCAATGAATGAACCTGCTGCTGACCTAGAGCACCAATAAGTAGTTCAGAACATTTCTGAGTTTGAAACTACAGAACACCTATAGTTGCCTGGATCTTAACTACTCTGCAACACAAGCATTGCGAAAGGCCAAAATGGCACCTGAAATTGATCTTCTTTTGATAATCAGTCCCTTTCTTGCTTACTCACCACTGTGCATAGTGTGTATATGTATTTATCTTCATTTTCTGCAGGAGGAATATTGGCTGATTGATACCTCCTATAATGCTCCACTATCATGTAACTTTCAATACAGCATTTCAAGAGATGAGGGGCTACTGTGTGCTAAGGTATTTGAATTCTTCCATGAAACAGTATAAGAGTTTAGGAACAGTTTAGATTTTATACTCAGTTAACCTAAAGGAAGAAGTTTCCATTTGGAATGACAAACCAAAATGTGTCTATTCAGATAATACCAACAAAGCAGAGAGGAGTTCTCTTCCCCAAGAGAACTGTCTCCAATTTTGAAAAAAAAAAAAATGCTTCTCAATTAAATAACAAAACAAAGAAGCTTTTCATTGGAAAAATCCCAGCTAGCTCTAGTATTGACAGACTGTGACTTCTGAGAAAAAGCCAAAATCAAACACGAAGACATAGGGCCTGGAAAACTTGCCTTGCAAGGAAAAATTGAAAAAGCTGAGGGCAAACATTTGACAAAGATGGAAAGAAAAATAAATGTTTAAACATATTTGAACTGCATAAATATCAAGTATGGAGATAATTTCTGCAGTTAGACATGTGCTGTCACAGAATAAAATAATAAAACTTAGAAACTTGCAAAAGATCAACTCAGAGACATGGAAGAGATTTTTACTGGTGGCATCTATTTGATTATTATTAGCAGAACAATGGAAAAAGTGCTCCATCTTAGTAGTCAGTTATCAAGGAAGACTTTTTTTTTTTTTCCGAAAAATATTGAATGCTTTAAACACAGTCCTAGAATAAAATATAGGCAATAGCTAAGACTGACATCCGTACAGAAGGAAGGGAAAGGGTAAAAGCACTTGCCAGTGTTACTCTCATTACTAGTCTTCTCCAATCTGAACAGCTGCAAATAGCTCAATCAGACACCAGACATACACCATAGTGAAGAAACCTATAGGGAATCACTTCCTTTCCCTTCACTTTCCTTTCCTTTCTATTTCTCCTAATCAGTTGTTCGGAGTGTTACATCTCACCTAAGCCAAGGAGTTGAATGAAGAACTGCAAGATGAGAAAAAGGATCCCATACCCAAAGTCCAAGAGATGACAGCTAGTAATGGAACACGTTATCAATAGTAACTGACAAACAATAGCAATTCCTATTTTCAAAATTAAAAATAAAATAAAAAGAATTTTACACATAGAAAAAATTAAGAACATTTCCAAGAACTCAAATAACCAATTTAATATTTCAAAGGCAGTTCTACGTGCTGCTTTCTTGAATTAACTTTTTCTCATATCTCAGGGTGAAAAGTTCAGCATAACTGACCATGCAAAGCTTGCCTGAAAGCATAAATGGAAAAATTCTAGAAACCACAAATAATAATAATGAACCATAAAGAGAAGGACTGATACCACTCTGTACTTTTGCACCAGATGGCCAGGCTGAAATAAAGCAAAGTCACTGGCTAAAGAAAAGGCCATGAAGGTACATGAAGTGATAAAGAATCCTAAGGGTTACTGTCTCAAAGTCAACAAGGACAAGTTAGAACTCTCTAAACGAAGAAGAAAGTGAGGGAAATATCAGCAAAGGCAATGGAACAAAAAAATATTGAGATCGGGGTTCAGCTGAGTCTTCTGTGGGGTTGCCGAGATATGTTAGACATTTCACTGATCTTAATATAGTAGTAAAGCTGCCCCATAACTGTGCCATGGAGCTAAAACAGAAGAATAAATCTTTCCATACACTCATCATGTTAGCTTTGCTTCAGATTAGCTCTCTGAGCATTATTGTTTCAGGGCCAGACCACAGCGCTCATGCAATCTATACATAATCTGGCTGCCCAGAGTTAAGGAAAAACAGAGCTGGATTTCATTTTGTCAGTCTTGAGAGAGTTTTTAATAGTGTGTTTAAAAAGCGAAATAAAACTAAAATGAAGCCTTCTCTACCTCCATATTCACCCTGAAGTGCTGAGGAAAGGGGAGGATCCTTGGGGAATGGCAACACACACCTGCCTTGCCCTGTTTCAGGCTTTTTAATCAGCCCTGTGGCCCACAACACAAATAGTACCTTGTTCTGAGTAGCAATGGCTTGAATTCCTGCCATTTGGTGACACCAGTCCAGGAGAAAAGGGGAGGGGGAGAGGGAGAAGTCCTACAGCTTCCATCCATCAGACCGACAGCACATTGAGGAAGGAGCAGAAGTTGTTTAGGACTGTCTAGCAAGTGACAACTGTTTGATTGGCAGAAAGCCACAATGAGCATGCTGTGCCTTGAAAATAGGTGTCTATCTGCAGCCTGGAACATATTCAAATCAGGTTGCATAAAAAGCTGTTCCAGCTACTTACAAGCTACTTACAGTAATTTAAAAACAGAGCCGCCTTTGTCTTTCAGAAACTGTTGAGAACAAAAACTAGGCAGACCAAAATAAAAAGATCAATACCTCAGAAGCGACCTTGAGAATTATCTTCCTTGTCCTCATCTAAAATGTAGATCTTTTACATATACAGGCAGCTACAAAGTCACTTGTCTGCAAACCATGATGAGATACATTGCAGGAGAGGAGGGTCCTTTCAAACATAGGAATCCTTAGTTTGTGCAATTTGGATTGTGAAATATATTCAGGGAGGGCAGATTAACAGAGACACCAGCAGACAGGGTCAGGAGTAAGTGGGCAAACTACTGGGCTCCAGTACATGCATACCTTGCCTTTCCTTCCAATTTGGCTATATTGGTCAAAAATATCATAGACCCAGTGATCCAGTTTATGAGTGCTCTAGATTTTTTGCAGTGTGGGGTCCAAATAAGCAGCCAGGAGCTACTGGCAATAAATAACCTGAAGATGCATGTCATGCAGCCTTGGTCTACAATGTGTATTAGGGACGTCAGGACACACCTAATGCATGGAAAGTGCCTCAGACTACCTCTGGTGCTCCACAAGGTGTGGACATACAGAAAACCTCTCTTAATGAGAGCACAGCTCTCATTGCCGTGCTATCAGATCTCATCAGCAAGTACTGGAAGGATTGCCTTAATATATATTGGGGTATACTATATATAATATAGATATATAAATATATATTGGGGTACACTAACTTCAAAAATAAATGGAAAACATGGAAAGAATTGTGGTACAATGTATTAAAGAATATCAGTAAAATTAGCACTCATATTAAGGACTCCATGATGGTTCCCTTCATTTTGTAAGCATTCAGAACAGGACAGGTAGTCAAGTACCACTATAATAAACATACTTACAATGTGAAACTCAAAAGGTTGTACCTGTAATTTATATTTTATGTCCATTATAAAAAAAGTAAATTATATAGGCAGACCTGCTACAAGCTCATTGATTTTCATAAAAAATCTTACATTATGGGAAACAGTTTAGAAATTTCTTCAATATAGAAGAGCATAGTATTTACACACAGCAATTTTCAGCTGTTAGCTTAGCTAAGTAGAAACACAATTTCTTAACAAAGTAGAAACAATTTTTAAACTTGATTAGAAAACAGCCTTTAAAATGCACAAAAACACATTATTAATATTCTACTAGATTGTTCACTGTATATGCACGAATAGTGTGATTTATTCTGAATGGCTTTTTAAATAGTTACAATTGTCAGCAGCCACTAAAGTTGATAAAGGCCTTTCATTTTAATGAAATATTTTAAATATGGCTTTCAGAGCATGTCTAAGCATGTCTAAAAAAAGAACAACTTTTATAATATAGTATACAGTATATGTTTGCAGCAATCTTTGATGCTTTGTAATATAACTGTCATGTCCTGTAAATGCATTGTAAAGATGCTTAAGTCACTGTGCAGTAGCGACAGTATGGTTTTAAACATGTCATTGATTCCTTATAACTTTTATACAAAATCAATAAGATTTGTTACAAGTGAGGAAAACAAACTAAACACATACAATATCACAAGGTATATGGGAAGGAAAGACAGACTAGAAAAGGCTGCATATAACATTTTATAGAACCTGAAAGACTCAGCTTATGTGGTCATCTCATAGGGGCTGAACCCCAAGGTATGCATATCACGAGGTTATGCAAAGCTCATTTTACTCATATAATGAAGAGTGCTGCATATATTCCTAAGTATAGCAGGATATAATTCAAATTCCCTAGAGAAATTTTTAAAAACCATACTGGAAAGTGATCAACTAATATCTTAGAGGAAAAATAATCCATAACATAAAAATACAAAGAGGAAACATGGGAAAGGGCAAATGCAGCATGGCTTTGCAATGCCCCTAACTCTGATGATGGGCCAGCACAGTATAGATCTCCAGACACAGGACATCATGTCATGTTCTTGGTGAAGAACAATCTACTGCAATATGCTGGATACAAGGTGTTTCTTTAACACAGATTTATGAACTGAAATATAGGAAAGTATCCTAGCAAAGGCAAGAAAAATGCACATGATTTTATTCATCATTTCAAACTTCTCTACGTTGTCTACCCTGATGACCAATAGATGTCCCTTTCTTCTTCAAGTTTGGCTACTCTTTTGCAGACCAAGTTCTGGATCTATATCTCTGACATTACCTCAGGGTGTTTAGTTTTCAATTGAAATCCAGGAGGGTTAAAACTTTGCTGTTATTTCTCCTCCCCTACTTGGTTTCTCAGTTGCTGTTGGGAACACCAATATTTTGTTTCCCACTCAGACTTGTAGCTTAGGTATCTAAGGTACTATTTTGTAGCTTAGGTAGTTTGATTGGTAGTTTCAATCATTTTAAGAGAGTCTAAGTATGAGCTACCATCAAAAGGGACACTGCCCTGCAACTTTGAGCTTTTAAATTCTTTTTCTTGGGTGACTCTTGAGTTGGATTCATTCCCAAAGCTTTCTGGAAGCAGAGCTCCATGAAAACTAATTGGAAAGTGGGAAGAACACACAGTAGCGTGTCCCTCTCAATGACAGCCTGGTCAGCATTGAAGTGATCATATACTTGGTCTGAGTCCAAGCACTTACATCTGGATTTTTTTTCTAAGCTTTCTTGCTAAAATGCAGCTTCTCCCATACAACAGCATAGGTGAATCTCCTTTCATGTCACAAACTCCTGCAGTGTCCTTAACCTTGAAAAACAGCTGAGGTCTCTCCAGAATACTCCAGCAAAGACCACTCTCTGCAGCGGCTTTGACCAGAACTATCCTTCTTTTACACCCTTCACAAGCTCCTTTCTTCTATCACTTCCAACAGGGACTGCTTGTTTTCACTTTCAACTTTCCTGATTCTAAACTATCTTGCCAATCACATCACCCGCTGTTCAAACATCCACTCTTTGGCTGGCTTAAACTTACCTTTTAATCTAATAATTAAAGCATGAAACTTCCACTGCTTTTAACCTGAACCAATCATTGACCTCTGGATTGATCCCAGTGTTCTTCATCAGTCTGCATGGACATAAAACATGCCCAGGCCTTCCACCTGAAGCAGGAGTGCCTCCTGCTCCCTGCTTTGTCCACTTGAAACTCCCACAGGTGAAATGACCTTAGCCATGCTTTTTCTCCTGTGCAGGGCATACAGACATCTCCCTCCCCTTGACCCAAGCCCAATATCCACATCAATCATGACTTCAACCATGCACAAATTACAGTTTCATATGAACTACAGTTGTTCTCTAACTATGTAACAGACTAGTCATCCCCAAGAGCTTGCTGAGTTAAAATTCTTTGTGTGTGTTTGTCTGTGGTCCCTTTTGTGTTTAAAGAGATGTCACCAAGACTCATTTGCAACTTTCTCAAGCTCATATTTAACAGAGGCATATTATCAACTGTCCCATCTTCAGCTTTCCATAAAGTAAAAGCTTTGAACCCATACTGTGGTGGTTAACATCAGAGCTCAAACTCAGAAACTAAAAGGTATAGCTATTGTCTCCTTGTGCTCACCATGCCATATGCATCTGACATTTCCTGTCTTACAGTATGGTAAAGGCCTTCATCCAGTCCGATCGTTGCATTGCAAATAACATATCTTCATTCAGAACTCCCAAGAGTTATATGAATTACATGGGAAGCACGGCCACTTGCTGTTAATCATCACTCAAATTCTATGAGCTAATTGGTCATTAGCTGTTCCACTTTGGTATTGTAAGAAGACCACTTTCATAGCGATCTATACACTATTTTTCCTATATACTATTTTTGCTATAGCAAATATTTGTGATAAAACATACAAAAATAAACAAAAAAAATAGAATGGAATAGATTTTTTCATAGAATTAAAAAAATCAAAGTAAATCAAATGCAGAATTATTTGTTAGTAAAACATCCATTTACTAATACAGTGTATCAGTCCACAGAATAATCTCCGGAGGACGTAGACCAAAATATCATCATTCAGAATACTTACACATGGACAGGACAAAGTGCCAGGGATCGTGTGATACAAAAAGAATAAATCTGCCTTGGCATTAGAGTGACTCATTTTCTCTAATTACAGGTAGATCAGTTCAATGTTCAAAATCAATATTCATATTTGAACAAAAAGAAAAGTTGTGTCTTCTAATTCAGCATTCAGTCTAGACTTACTAGCCCTTCTCTTGTCTAAATTCTGTAATTTTCATTTCTCTGCAATATACTGTTGTGGCAAAAGTCTTTGAAACCCTACAAAACAAATATGATGGGAAGGTGGATCTAAAAGAAAAGACAGATAGGAACAAATCCAACACAGCATGCCTTCCAATGACAGACTGCACATGAGAGTCATGAGAGTCATTCCATCTCCCACATTAGATCCAGAAACTGCAGTTCCTATCTGTAAATTTCAGGGGGTGCCAGCCTTAATTCCACTTTTTCTGGGAGCAGTCACTTCAAATTTCTGCAAAACCAAATTCTTAACAGGAAATCGCTGTAAGTCCTTTTTTTTTTTTTTTTTTTTGCTTTCACTAAGTGGAGTCAATGATGGAAGGTTTACTTGATCTAAATATAAGATATTTGCTGGTACCTCATCATTACCTCTTGCCTGCTACTTAAAATATATTTTGTTAAGAGAGTTCCTGGATCTGACATTTTGTTACTTAGCATATGACTGTAAACTCAATAAACTACTGAAATAAATTAAGATTTTCTGTTTTTTTGTTTTGTTTTTTAATTGAGTTTAGTGTTCCTGGAAGCTGTTTGAAATGACAGCCCTGGAAGCTGGTGTTCTCTGTTTAACACAGACCTGGAAACGCCAGGGCAGAAGTACTCTAAGTGGCCCCACTCCCTTGAGTCTTGGAGCACCCTCCTCCACAAGCCCCCACCTGCCCCATCTCCGCACCACTCTGGTTCTCTCTGGCCACAAGTCCTGACAGAAAAAAAGTGATGAAAGGTGAAAGGTACTACTGCAATATGAGCACTCGCCCAATAGCAACTGATTGAAAGCCAGCAACTCTTTTTATGTTGATTATTTAAATATCTCATCATTTTAATTTACTCCTGCATTCAGAGCTGATACAGAATGACAAATTCATCAGTCATTAGTCATCAGTCTATTCATCAATAGCCTCCTGAGCCAAGCAGTTCCCCTGACATTTTTTTCCCTCAAATCATCAAAGTATAGAGGCTAAAAATTAGGTCTGACAATATAATGTAGCAAACCAGGGTGGAAAGGGTAAGAGGTATCATCTGGAATTATTTTTAAAAATCTATTAAAAATATGAATAATACTCACTCAATCTTCCTAAGTTAGATCGGTCTTAATATGGACTAGAATGAGGACCTGCAGTCCTATCTCATTTATTCCTGGTTGGATTATCATCTCCTAGCTGAAGAAGCAGCTTGGCTGGTAGGAACTGTGAATGAAGGGACCATGCACACATGGCTAAAATGTTTTCAGGCCAGTTCAGCTCTGGAAAGAGCTCAGGTACTTCTTCGTAGTGTGGAAACAGAACTAAAAATGCCATGAGGTATCAGCCATGCCCATGCAGAGCCAGGCCTGGTGTGTCTGTACTGCATTCGCAAAACAGAGAGACTAGTGCCACCCCAGCCTTACTCGGCATTTCCACATGACTTCTTAGCTTTGCTGCTGCTCCAGACCTGGGCTAACTCTGTGCATCTGCATTACACCAAATCTAACAAGATTTCCAGACTAATGACACAAACACAGAGGAGTGGCCCCATGGGAACCAACCACACTCTCCCACTGTCAAAGTCATGGGGCCAATATGGTTGCACCCACGCTGTCTCCTTATATAGACAATGAAACGTCCCTATGCTAAATCCTCTATGGAGATCAATAGCATCAACATGACCAGAACTTCACCCTTGTCAGTCTATCTCAGATCCCTGTTGCTCCAGTAAATGGAGAACGTAGCCATCTGTATTGCCACCAGCCATTAAAACTAGAGGTAGTTCTTTCATTACTTTCAGTAAGCTTGAGAAAACACTCAGGGAGAAATGAGACTTAAGAAGCTAATTAGACTGTGATTTAAACTCACAGTTGTTTCAGGATAAATATTCCCTCAGGAAGGTCTAAGAGAGCAGACAGTTGGGGTGAATACATACAACACTACTCTCTGCATTTCCAAGTCCAACCGGTTAACCCAGATGCTTTATGCATCTATAATAGGTGTCCAAAACAGATGTTAAATCAAGCTAATTGAACAAGAAAAAACTGATTCAAGAATATCTAGAAAAAACACTACATTAAAGAGTTGGGTAGTATGCAGTCACTCACATCATCAGTTCAGCTCATAGAAGAAAAGAAGATGGTCCACTTATGAAATACTTCATATGGCAGCATATCTGTTTTTTTTCAGGTGATTATCACAAGCTATGTATTTTGATGGCTTTCAGCTATTTTTCCTCTGGTAACAAAATGCCTCTCACCTGCATTTGCTATGTGCAGATAGCACTTTCCCTCAGCACTAAGCAGCAAAGCCGCAATGTCCAAACACTGAACTGTCTCTAGAAGAGACCATATTAATTTTGTAGATTTGATCTGTGAAGAAAAAAAAATCTACATTTGCCCCAGTTAAAGAAAAAAGCTACATTATGATTGTTCCAAATTCACAAACAGACTAGACAACATCATAGAGCCTAAACAAACTCAGCCCATATTCCCCCTTTCTTTTCATTTGTCACACAAATGATGTTTTCAGAGATAAGAGATGATTGGTGCAACGTATTCCTTTTCTAATCAGTTTCAAAAGGCATTTTTGAGTTGAATATTGGATTAGAAATCATTGTTTACAAGTGACAAAAATTGATTTTATTTGCGGAGATATAAAATCCGTGGTTGATGAACAGTAAAATGCACACAGCTATCTGACAAAATAGACTTGGCATTTTGACTGCTAGAGCACTTTGCCACACCACAGTACCAAATATTTCATTCATTATAATATCATATAAGAGCAATAATTCAAAAGCTCATGTGATAAAGGTTTACAAAATAACAAATATGCAAAGTCTTCAGTAAAGTTCTTTTTCCAGTGCCCTAGTTCATTTTTTGCAAGTTTTTTTTTGCCATGAAAATAGGAATCACCCTGAAAATAGGACTAGAAGTCTTCTCATCCCAAATTCTTTCAATGATAAATGGACTATTTCTTATTAGTTTACATTAATTATTGTATATACATTATGTGCACCAAATTGCTTCAGAAAAGGAAGGAGAGGAAGTCTGCTCTAGATTACGGTAGATTAATTTCAGTGCAACTCCTTCAGTTTCAGTAAGAATAATTTATACCACTATTACCAGGAGCAAAATATGTCACAATGTCCAGCAGTTAATGGAAACTCAATAGCTCTGGCAGATGCAGTGCCAAAATTTCAGCTTTCATTTTATAATCTTGTATTTTTTTTCTTAGTGATTAAAGCAAATACAGAAAGAATCCATCAATTTTCACCTCACTCTGGTTACTCTTAGGGATTATTACTTGCTATGAATGAAGTTCTTACAAAGTCTCTTACAGAAATATAGGTATCATAAATAGTAATTTATTTTCTTTCTTTTTTTTCCCCCCCCCTTAAAATTGAAAACGGAGCTACTTTGCAGTCTGGCCATTCAGAGGAAAAGTAATATTAGTTTATTCTTAAAATGAGTTCACCAGGTTCTGCTGCTTATTTTCTCAGTGGAAATCATTATTTATGTTAACAACAAGGTCAAGGACTGTTTGGAAAGGAAGATGACATGACCAATAGGAGATAAACATGTAAACATGGTTGGTTCAATGTCACTGAAAATATCTTGGCAAGAAAAAAATCACAAAATGTATGACCAATAAAAATGTAATTTAACAAAGCATTGGTCAGGCCTTACCTCAGCAGTCTACTAACTGATTTGGACTATAAATTTATGTATTAGGCAAACACACAAAAAAATCCTTGAAGAAATAGGAGAAGGTCAGTAAGAAGTTAGAACTTCCAAGCAAGAAGATGGAGAAAAGCTGGTCTTTTACATAGGCAAAAGACCTTGTCAGGCAAATGATTTTGAGGTGAAAGCTTACAATATACCTTACAAAATGTTATGTGGTTCACTAGATATGAATGTGATTTGGCTAGAGAGATCAAAGGACTTTTTTTCCCATCTTTCTCTGGAAAGAAATTACATAAAATAACATTTAGGCAAATAAACCAACAAACAAAAAAAAACAGCACAGGTCATGCACAACAGCAAAATCAATAAGAAAAAGAGTTTATGAAGAGGAATGGACATCATTCAAACCAAGCAGGGAAATCAGTGCAGTGGGAGTCATGGACACTATTTATGTTTTCTTCAGTTACAGCTTGCATTTTATTATTCTTAATCCCAGCCCACTGCATGTGTTCAACTTTGGGACTTAAAAATATTAGAAAAATAGCAAGGGCAGAGAACCAGTAGGGCCAAGAAATAGGAACTGGGGAACTAAAAAAGGTGCCCAAGATTGTTCTGTTCATTATATATATTTACTTGTCTGATTTACAGAATGATGGAGGAAAAAGAGAGAACAGTTTCACCAATTCAGTCACTGACCACAGTTAATGAGTTGAGATGAAGATGGACACGAGCAGTTTCACAGCAAACAGATTTCCATTGTTCATTAAAAGTTAGAAAATGCCGCTTCTTAGAAACCTACCAGCTGTATCCAAGAAGCTGTCAGCTGCTGTTACCACTGCTGCCTCTCAAGTCTTGACCCATTGCCCAGAAGTCCACTAGGTGACCTTGATCTCAATGGCTTGTGGTGGTAAGCAATATCTATAAATAATTCATTAAAAGTGTCCTTCCATGTTGGCAGACTCATGCTTGTCAGGCATTTTATAATATTCCAGGCCACTTTTTATGGCGCTCTCTTAATGTGCTATGCATTTTTTTTTCTTTAGCTGCTTTAACATGGATTTGTCCCTTCCTAAAATATATGTTTTAATAGTGATTTGTCTCTTCATCAAATGCAGTTTAAAAACAACAGTAGGTGAGTGCAGTGGAAAGAAAAAAAGTTTTGGGGCTATCAGATAAAATGCTGGCAACTTTACTCACTTTTTTTTTTTAATGCTGGAAGCAACTTGCATTCTAATGGTATTTTTGTATAATCTGATGTTTCAAAGTGCTTTACAAAGCAGTTAATTACATACACAGGAATACAGAATATTGTTATAAGCAATTAGGCATAAGCAGGGATTTGACTTATCTGCTAAAGTCAATAATCATTACTTTGTCACAGAAAATAAGCATAGTAGGAGGTTCCAGTGGCCATCCTTCGCTTTGAGCAAGATCACAAACCTCTGAGACCTTGAGAGAGTCTACTATCTTAAAATTAATTTTCTTAAACTGTAAACTCCATCCTTTTATGATTGCTACCTTTCTCCTTCACATTCTCTGCCAGTCTTTGAGTCTTTGTGGTCAGAATCACAATCAGTACATCTCCCAATAAATTCATTTTTCTCCCGCCTCTATAGAGAAGTTCCTCACAACACAGAGAGGAACTTCTGTAACATTTTGGACAATCTCTATCGTCTAGCTGCATTCTGCCCATAACAGATAATTAAAAATTGACAGTTGGATTCTGGATAATTTTGCTAAGTTGAAAACCAAAATGCTCATCCATCTAACCCTTCCAAGGTCACGAAGATTTATTTTAATATAGATTTAGAGTAGACAACTACCACGAAAATACTGATGTTATTTCCTCTTTTTTGCATGACCTCAGGACTGTGAAGATGACTACTTTTCCATACATATTGGACTATTTTGATGTAGACATCCTGTCTTTTCTGTCTTTTCCTGAATGAACTCTGCTCTTCTGTATTAGTGCTTGCTTAGTGCTTTTGACTAAGTTTACTCAAATGTGATGGTGAATTAGGTCTTTAGGGTCCTCCTGCTTTTTTTTTTTTTTTCAAAAACTTCTCACGTTATCAGAGAACAGCCATTTCATATGATCATTAGGCTTACCTATCATTTTTCTTACTTCCCTTCTTTTGATTACCCTTTGTTAGCTCTCTGTTGCATGTAGCTTCCTGTGAGATGGTAACACCACTTCCAGCTCTGAGCCTACTCCCATGCCTTCCTCATTACATTAGCAGGTCTCAGTCCAAAGTTGTTCTCATCCCACTCTGGGAAATGAAGCCCATCCCCATTCCTAACAAGCTCTCTAACAATTCCAGGCAAAGATAAAGGCTAAGCAGCTTCCTTTGCTGGGATAGACGCACAAACTTGCCCTGCACTTTAGAAGCAAGGAGCTTCAGCCTGGTTATGTAATTAAGGCATATATAAATTAAAAGAAACTTGCAGGGAAGAGAGACATCCTGTTTTTTTTTTAATTGCTTTTTATCTCAATTCTAAGGAATGTAGGAGAGGAAAAGAGTTCTTGGAGCTATACATGGCAGATATTCAGAGCTACATCCTTCACAGAGATGGAGAGCACTGAGGAGGAAGGACGTCCATCTTAAAGAAAATGTAGCTCCGGTGTTAAAATGACCCTTCAGCTCCCACCTTTGAGAGATTTTTTTGGGCAAGCATGACATGAATCATTGTCTCAGCTGGTAAAAGGTCATGTGGATTAAGTAAAGGGCAGTAGATAATTCATAAATTTCTATGAACATTCAAGACAATATTGGCTAACCAAGAGCTACTTCTGAGTAGAGAAGAAAATGCTTATATGGTCTTACTCAGATATGTTTGCATTGAGAGTATTTACCACACCATCAGTAAGCATGATGTTTAGATAAGAGCAAATATATTAATTGACTTTTCTAGGTTCTATTTCCTTCATTGTATAAGTGCATCTGCTAGTGCTAGTGCAGCATATCAGGGAGACACTGGGTCATACAAAGTTATCCTGAAATTCAACATAATTATCAATATAATTCATAACCTAATTAAAATTCTAACCTAAATTCATAACCTATTACCCCACATAAATCTGTTTTTTTCCTTACATCATTAATAATGATACTGACCTTCTTCTATAACACCATATCAGAGTCAGGATTTTTTTGCCAATCTTAAATAAATACCTGCTCACAGTAAAGAATCAAACACATTCAATCTGATTGTCAGGACTGTTCCAATATACAGAGTAAAGAATCCAAAAATATATTACACATTACAGAAATTCAAAAATTTCAAAAAGAAATTTAACAATCAACCTAATATTGCAGTATTTTTAAACCACAAGTTAATGCAAATATTGAAACAATTAATAAACTACAATGAATATTTAGAATTGATCCTTTATAAACTAGAAATCTACATTTCCAGTAACTCAACCTTTTCTGTCTCAGCTAAAATGGAATAACATGGAAATTTAGACACAATTTTAGGTGCAATAGCATTTCTGTTGCACTACAAATTATCCTTATATACAGTAAAGTGCATGGATCAAGAGAGGTATTTAAAGAATATTTCATTTTATAAAGCAGAATAAAAAAATAGTGAATACAACTGCTTAGTGCTGACTTCTAAGCATCCATACAATTATCATGCACCTAAGCCTACTCATCTGAGGCCACATATTATATTCAGCTGGACAGTCTTCATACACATATACTCAGGTAACTGAACATGCAATGCATTTGCAGTAGCAAAACAACAACAACAACAAAAAAAAAACCCAACCCACCACTTTATGATTCTCTTTGCCTGATCCAGAAAAATAAAAAAGGGCACAAAAACTGCACATTCACTGCTGCAATTGCCAGATAGAAAGACACGAGTGGTCCAAGTTTCTTTCCCAAAGAAACAGTCCAAGCCAAATATAACCCCCTTTGCTATTGAGCCCTGTGGGACACTTAAGAAATGAGAGCTGGGGTCATGATGGACAGGGGCTGCGGGATATCAAGTGAGCCTGGCTCCTCCGCACTGCTCCCCTGGACCCCTCTCAGTCCCAAAGGAGCTTTGGCCTTCGAGGAGACCATTCTTGGCCACCAAGGCACCCCCTGCTCCTCCTCTGATTTCCATCCTCATCAGGAGGACCACAACCAAGCAAAGCTCAGCACACCTGTGTATTTTAACCTGTTTTTCTTGATGCGCACATGGGTTTTTTCTGTCTGCTGACAAGGGTTTAGGGTATAGCACGCACCATATGCAACTGGTCGCCCTGGGAATAAGGGCACAGCCAGCAGCTGATAGAAAAAATGGTATTTTCTCACATCCATGAAGTGTTTAGTGCTGGACCCAGCGAACTAACTGAGCCATTCAAAAACAACAGAGAGTGACTGTGGCTGAGACACTCTGTGAACCAGACCAGGAAACTGGCCACAGCGGAGTGAGGTGAAGGCCGGACTTTTTAAAAAGAATAAAAACTGCAAAAGCTATGAAATTTGTAGAGTCTCCAAATAAGGCATTAAGGTAATTCTCACCTTAGCCCATCTTCCTACCAGAAAGAAGCATCACTGGAGGGGGCCAGGGGGCCTGTCCCCAGTTTCCAGCTCCTCCAGCATTATAATTTATAGAGGAGGTGAGAAGGGCAGCTAGCACCAAAACAAACCCACATGGACAGAGCAAAAGGGTGAGAAGCACCTGCGGCACCAGCGCTACTGGGTCTGGAGGGACCCGCAAATACTGCGGTCGGCTTCAAAGGACTTTGGCCTACACATAAATACCTATATATGTGCATACCTATATACATGCATACATACATAGGCATCACAGAGAGAAGTTTGTGTACAATTCCGTACAGCTTTGCTGCTTGAGCCATGAACAGCAGAAGGATTTTATTGGGGGTGGTTGTTGTTGGGTGCCTAATTTTTTTTTTCCATTTTTCCCCCCTTACCTTGCCTAGACAGGCAAGAGTGGGGGTAGGGCAGGACGTACATATATTTCCTAATGCTGTGGCATTACTGCCATCTAGCGCACTGCTGCCGGCCAGGGGCACCCCAATCCCACCGCTTGCCCCAGGTTGGAAGGAGGAGGCCTGAGCAGGGGGACCAGCGAGGTCTTCTCCTGCCACAACCCCCACCGGCACTGGGGCTGATGGATGTTGGGGACCCCTTGGTACCTGCCCTCAAAACACAGCTAGAAGGGCTAGCAACAATGGTTGGGACACTGGCTCGTGTGGCAGCAGAGGGAAAGGAAGGGAATCGTTTTTTGTCTTTTTTTTCTTTTTTTTTCCCCCCTAAATAATAATACATGGGGCACCCAAGCACTGTGCGAGCCTGAAATCAGCTGGACAGCTTTACCGCTCAGCTGTCCCACATGGCACACAGCAACTGTGCTTATTTCCCCCAGCGCAGCCTGCAATCCAGCCAGATTTATAGGACGGTTCAGAAAGCCTATAACAGAGCCCACTCGTGCCTGAACATCATTGCTTTGCAAGAAAGCATGCAATACTATAGCCATGCTGCTGTATGCGAGCTGGCCATCAGTTCAAGCTGTGCCAGTGTTCAAAAACCAAAGCATAATTAATTTGGGTGCTGCATTTGAATCCTCCCAGAGGATGTCAGCACCTGGGAGCTCTGCCTGCAGTCTGGCCATGGCTGCAGTGCAAAGCAGCATCTCTCCAGCAAGCACTTTCCAGAGCAATGGAAAAGCCTCCTGCCTCCAGGATAGCTCTCCATCCCAGTAAGAGGCATAAGTATTTGAAATGTCTCCTTAGGAGTCTGGCTTCACCTCTCAGTGCATCAAAGTCGTGCTTCCACAGGGAGCCATAGACCAGGTTATCTCGACGTGCAGACATTTGGCTTATTTTTCTGTGCAAGTCCAAAGTCCTAAAGATGATACTGTAAAATCCCATTTGCTAAAATATCGAAGAGGTGATGGAAAAAGAAAGCACTTTACATGGTTTCTCAGTTCTTAGCCATGGCTCATCATCTTGGAGATTTAAAATGCTAACTTTTCCAGGCCTTGCCGTAACCTGCATCAAAATCAAGCCTTTCAGCACTCCTTACTTCAGATCTTTATTTATTCCCCACTTGACTGACTTGATTGGTCTTATGTATAAATCATGGAAAAATGGCCATTTTAGAGAGGTATTTCTTTTGTTTTACTTTGGGATGATGGGTCTTCTTAGAGTATATTCTCTTTTTCTCACTTTCTATTTTATTTCTTCATTCTCAGATTCATACAGGCTCTGGGAATAGGGGTCTTCTTATATTGCCAGAGATTTTTTAAAAATATATGGATTCACTCTCATGCTCTGATACTGCAAAAGCTTACAAAGATTTAGCTTCAAGCCCTTAGCCTAATACACTTTAACTTGATGGCAAGATTAAACAGATGTAGAGATCTTTGCAGGTCTGGGACTGTACTTTATGAGTTGAGGATCTAAGGCTGTCTTGCTACAATATGTATGTAGAAAAATTTTGAGTACCACATTTGTCTGACTACCTTCTATTCAAGGAAAGCATGTGCAAATCATGACATTTTCACAGATTTCAACTTCAACAAAAACTTAATGAAAATGCATAATCTATTATTCAAGCTTCCCCTATATCAATGAATCAAGCAATGTTCCCTGTTTTAGCCAATACAGGCAAGAAATTACTCTCATTTCCCCAAATAACAAATTATACTTCAAGCACACTTAAGTATATAGTTAATTATACTAGAAGCAAATTGTCTACAAATCCCTAGCAAACTAAAACTGTATGCTGAATCTGGATGGCACTCTCCCAGAGGAGAATAAAACAACTTTTGAAACCTGGACCGAGTCATGGCTTTTCTTAAAAGTAAGAAATGGGTACGACATTCAACGGAAAGAGCTGAGGCAGCTCTTCTGCCAGATAAGAGGAAGTTTACTTTTTTAAGTGTTGAACATAAGGAACTAGAGAAATGGCTTTTTTGCATTTTAGCAGAAACCTCCTGGTTTAGCAAGAAACCTCCAAACCAAACCTCTTGCTCATCTTAACAACACACCTCCAAACCACAGAACAGGTGACTCCAACCTACCGATAAAACACAAATGACACTGTCCATTAAATGAATAGGTGAGCTGAATTATTCTCTCCTGTAAGATAGCTGTCATGAGGCTGGGAGGAGCTTAGAGACTGCTAGGGCAAGTGCAGAAGGAAAATGACTGGTAGAAGGATGAGAATATGGGACATAAATGGTCTATCTCTTCGGGAGTTGCGAGTAATCATGTCTGGCAGAGCAGAGGGTCTGGTTCAGTCTCAATGGGAAAAGAAAGCTAGATGTTTATTTGGCTTTCTAGCACATCTCACTGCACCTTACCTGTTTTCTTTTCCCTGCTCTCCCTCTCCCACCAAGCAGTGATCAAGCTGAAAGAGATACGATAGATACACGGCACACTGTGTGACTTCTACCGTAGCACATAACATCTAGTGCAGGATGCCAAAGAAATGACAGCTGCAGTCCTGCATGTCATAAAGTAAAAGCAAAATGAGCAGGTGTGCAGGCAGGGTTTAAAGTCACAGAACAGAACACCAGACCTGGCTGTCATTTCCAGTCCTGCCACAGAGAAGATGCATGGTCACAAGATATTCCCTGCACCGTTCATCACTGATAAAAGAGCTCACTAGCAACACACATATTTCACAGGAGAGATAGGGGATTTAATTCACCACTATGAAGAATTTATACCCAGAGTCTCATTTTAAGTGCAAAGAGATTAGCTTGCAGACATATCAAGACTGTTGCTTGCTGTGTCACAACAAGGAATGCCATTGCTGTATTGCTGTTAATGTTGACCATGAGAGGGAACTATTCAGGTCTCTATCTTTACAAGTTTTGCATGTTTTCTAGAAGGAGGAGAGACAAAAATAGCAGAAGAAAAAAGAAAAGGCAGGGCAATAAAAAGAAATAAACAAAGGTAAAGAAAAGAAGGAAACATGCAGCTAAAAGCCATCTTATCCTGCCACATCTGTCCTCCCCTCTAAATACCCCTGTGGAGCTATTTTAGTAAGGTTGGCTATTTATTATAATGTGAGCTCTGCTGTTTGATTTATTGGGCCTTGGTTGCCTCAAGGAGTGAGAAAATCTCTCTTCCTTCCCTGCTCAGAACACAAGAAAGTTTTATTGCCATCTCTGTAGCACGCTCTGGCTCTTTCTTAGGGATGCTATTTCTGGTGCAGACTGATTGAAAAGCGCTGCCATCCCCCACACGCTGTTGGTTTGACACTTTTTGACATTTCTAAACAACTCGTACTCTTCCTGCCAACTCCCCATTGCTTTCTAAACCTTTTTAATCCCAAAGAATGCAAACTAATCTACTGAGGGAAGAGAAACAAGCTGGTCCTGGGAAGCAGAGCTGGAAATGTCAAGAGTGGTAGAAATGATAAATATACCTGCTAGAGAACGAGAGCCAGTAGTGGAGAGGGGGGGCACTGCTAGAAGACTCACTAGCACTGTGGCCTGTTAATGTTATCTACTGTAAAGAAACATGCAGTATATTATCGAGCAGAACTGTGTAATATCTTCATAAAAAAAAGAACAGTTTGAAGGCAACCACAAAGCATGCTTAATCATGTGGAATAAAGCAGTGGTCCCTTGGGGAGATTTAAACTACTTAGACCTAAGTATGGCTAATAAAAGTTTGCAATTCGAGAGAATTACCAAAAGCCTTTATTATTATCGTCCTGCCATGCCTGCTCTTTTGAATGAAAAGGTCAAAAAGCTGAATCTGATTGTTTTATTTTTCTCAGAGCACCATGTGTATTCAGAGAATACAGTGTCCCAAAACACCTCTCTCACCTTTCTTTTCACTTTTCCCCTCTGTGAAGTTACATTTCAGCAGGCCCCTGCTTTCCAGAAAGAATCTGCCACAGTCTTCCGAATGTTAAAGAACTACTATATGTTGAATTTTGAATTGTCCCTCCTTTTATATTCTTTCTTTCATAATTTTGCTCCTTTAAAAGAATTGTCGATGGGCACAAAACTACCATTCGGTCAAGCACCCAGGTAACTAAAGACAAGGCTTTGCAGCTATTCATGGCAAGCAGCAGAATGTAAACATGTTTTACTCACAGGTGCTCAGCTTCATCACCAGGAAGCCCGGTTTGAAAACCTGATCTGTAGCACATGGCAGGACAACAACCCAGAGCGTTCGTAAAACAAAACTTCTCAGTACTCTTACTCCATTGCTCCAATACACCAGAGGCAGTAGTTTGTTCCTCAGACTCAAACACGCCGTGGGCTGTGCCTTCTCTCAGCAGGCTACGCAGCATCCTTTTCCCCCGAGGGAGCCTGTTCTCCACCCAGGCGCTGCTCCTCCCTGCTGCTGGTTCTCAGTGTTCCTCCTGTGTCTCCCATGTCTTGCTGTGCTTTCACCTATCTTCTGAAAATAGCACCTCGCCTGCCAAGCCTCATGTTTGGTGGCTAAGTTTTCAGAAACTGGGAGCCAAGTTTTCTAAAAAAGGCTCACAGTCTGCTCCTTATTTCATGTAATTTGGGCTATGTTAACAGTGCCTAAATCCCATCAAAACTTCGTTACTGATTCTAGACATCAGAGGCATATGATGGGTAAAAGCCCAAAAGTTCAGCAGTGCAAGCAGAAATTAGGTTGCTTATTTTGACCACAAGTCAGCACATTCTGAGGTCAGACAGACCAGCACAACTTCACCTTTCCTGCCATACACTGGAAGAATGGATTAGCCATCGGCATTTCAACATGACCATGATGTAAGGAACACAACCACAAGAAAACAAAACAATTTCTTTCAGTGTGAAATTCTCCTCTAGCTCCATGGACAATACAGCAGAAAAGAGCAAAATTCAGGCTTCACCTAGCTTCTTTGTTGCTACTAAAGGGCAAGATGGCGAAGAGATATAAAGATATCAACAATGATGAAAGGTAAATGCTTCAGCCAGAATATCCTGGGCTGGACTTAAAATGGAATTTATGCACTTTTTCTTTGACATTTGACAGGTTATTTTTCTGATAAAACACAGATGTGCTCCTATATGAAATACATGCTTATGAGAAAAACTTTAAAACCACTTTACAAATTGAAATAAAGTCTGGAGACCTAACTTCAGTGACCTTCCATTGAATATCCCCCAAAGAGAGGAACCTGACTGCTCAGTGTAGCATTGTCCAGAAAGAGTTTGCCACTGATGTAGAAGACATAGTGGGGTTGGTTTTTTGTTACAACTATTGGTCTTTCAGCTGCAATCAGTGTGTGCAGCAAAAGGTGGAAGACTTCTAGATTCACTAGAAACTCAATTTCTATATTACAAGATAGAGTTCTGTCTCCTGTGTTGGCAAGATTAATAAAAACTCCAAAGTTGCATTAGGCATCATATGTTAACTAGGAAGGAAAAGCACAGAGAAGATAATAACTGGGGGTGAAAATTATTTAAGAACATGAACACATTCACAGATTTTTAACCTAATTCAGAATTGCAAAATTCTCGCCTTTGCAAACCAAAGCATCTGACATATACCGGCCTTATTTATACATTCCAACAGTGAGACTTGCATAGGCTTTCAGCCTGAAGTTACACATCAGCACAGTAGTGAATTTTACCCATATACTTAAGTCACAAGGGATGTACAAAAAACCATGTCTGTTAAATCTTCAAGAGCCAAAAGGAACATGCACAATTTTACTGTGTAACTCTAAGTATGGAGCAATGAATATGGGAACTGAGCACTAAACTTGGAGTGAGAATATTAGATGTAGTTGTTAGCTCTGTCACTTTCCTGTAACTTCACCTCTCCCCTTTCCTTCCATGCTTTCTGATACAGGATCATCAGCTCAGAAGAAGCTGATCTCCCACTGTACCCAGCACAGCACAGCTCTGGTATCAAAGGAGCCCAAGGTACTATAGTGATATAATTGACAACCGTGGAGGTCTATACCATCACTTTATAAGGCAATGTCCAATCGTGTGAAGTTAGAATGAATTGTCTTCCTTGTAGCCCAGTCATACCCATTTATTGGTATCCTATTGCTTTGAAACACGCATTTCTTTAGGAGAAGGAGAAAGAGGGAGGGAGGGAATACAACCTCGACCAACCTAAAATATCAAACCGTGCTTAGAGGGAAGCAGGTCTGTTACAAAATCCCTCCAGATAACTGCCTTCAACAGAGTTTATCAGAAACATTTCTAAGACAGGGACAACAAAAACAGTCTTGCATAAGTTAACTTTTTAAAAGGGCACCAGAAGGTGAGTAATCACTAGAGATTTTGAGACCTCTGGATCCCACAGGCAGAGAACTCAGAAATGTTAAGGACATAATTTTCATTACAAATGATAAGCATACAAATCTGATTTTAATTCTTTTAGAAGCCAGTAATAAAATTCCCATCAACTTCTCAAAGGCCTAAGTTGAAGATATTTTTAAGCTTCTGAATTCCTCTGAACTTATCCTTTTGAAATGTGAATTTGAACATATTAACGTTACTATGTCAGCATAACCACCACAATTACTTGTATTCTATACAAGAAACAGTAATTTGATACTATATAATAGTGAGTTATCCTTGCTATTTTTTTCCCGTAAAGGTCATACAGTATACAATTGGGAGGCAGAACTTCTGTTTCAATGTTCATATTATTGCTGTGCCAATCTCCTCCTGGAGTTATCCTGGCTCTGAATTTAGAAAATTACCATCCTTATCTTTCTGCCCATACTTGAAGTTTTGTGACAGATTCCAGAATCCCTCATTTATATACACATATATAAATATATATAAAACATATTGCAGAACTGAGTTTCTTCATTTATCTACCTCCTTTCATCCAGTTTAATACCTTGAAGTTACAACCAACACATGCCTTTTATGACTCTAGATAGTGGCAGATTAGCTGGCCTAGAAAATCCATCTAAATCCACATCCTGTGACACAAAAGATTTAGACTTGAAGGGTAATAGTCCACTGCATAAACATGGTAAAGGTTACTGTTTATATGGATCTCCCCCAGCAAATTCTTTCAATTTATCCTTCACTCAATGAGCTTTACAAATATTTTCTCTCTTATTAATTGTTACTAATTAGCCTTAAAGCAAATGTTTTTTTAATTTCATCTTTATTTCCAGTGTAATCGCCTCCCCACTTCTTTCTCCTTGTACAACAGCAGTCTCTTATTTTTTCATGCTTGGTACACATATCATAGAAAATGGGTTTATCTACAGAGTCACATAGAATATCACAATTTATAATAGTGTGCTTAATTCTTTGGAACCAAACTGAGCACTAACTGCCTTGAGCTGTTTGGTGGGAAATTAGATTTGTGCTAAACAGTATAATGTTCTGGAGAGTGCAAAATAAGCTATATGTGGCAATTTTATCATTTTTCAGAACTTTGAACTGACTATATATTTATTACTTCTCCAAGCTCAGCTGTTATGAGGAAAATGTTGTCATTATCTAAGGTATTTCTCATGTCCCAGAAAGGATTCAAACAACTAAATCAGGAAGGAGGGTGGAAATTACAAAATATCTCTAAATATTATCCACACTTTACTCTTAAAATATGGAAGAAACGATAAAAAGAAGATTACTTGGGAGCAGTTTGCTTCCAATCTTGATTTTCACATAAATCTACAAATGAGCCTTATTTTCAGATGGGCAAGCTATAAGTTAAAAACTAATAATTGACGTGCAGAAAAAGCCTTTTACCTTACTCCTCTTACAAGCTCTAGTGAAAGGATAAATCTGTTAAATCCATGGTCTTCAACGGATGCCACTCTCCAAGCCATATCGGAGAAGACAGAAGGGACAAAAAAAAGTGCTAAAATTACTAATGTTCACCCATTTGAATGGGCATTCCAGCTGACACCACACTAATTCTGAATAACAGGCACATTTGTCTGGACAAGAGTCCCTTATGTAAATGCCCAAATGCTGTCAATATAATATGATAATGCAACCCAATTAGCTATTTCAGCAAGACTTGGTATTAGCAAGTCTTTCATTGCATGGTAAAGTGGCATCACCATTATGAAATTTCATAAAATACATTTATCATGGCAAAAAAATATATATTTATAATAGGAGGAACAATAGAAGTTGTTAATGAGATGATGAATCTTTCGGAATAGTAATTATGTGACTAAAAGACTGCTATTGTCACTCAGCACTTCCATGGTAGGTCTCTCTATTGCTGTGGCATCTCTGTGCTGAACAAGCAAATGAAATCTGCTTTGCATGTTTTGTGTAAAATTCACAGATGATTCTGCCCTTCACCCTGCTCAGAATGGACAGTTTTCTTGTCTTTAACAATGTTGTGGAAAGAGAAAATGCGCAATGGAAGAATCTGGATTTGCCAACTAACTCACCATGTTTGCCAAGTTATTTTAGCCCTATTATGAAAATACAGGAACCTATCTCTCTTTGTGCTGAAAGTAGCAAAGTTTGAATAATCCTGTATTGCTTTAGTCTGATGAACAGGCTGCCCAGTTGCTGTTGCCAAATATTGGCTTATGTGGGGGTTAATAATAATAATAATAATAATAATAATAATAATAGCAATAATGAGGGACATGGGTAAACACACCCCTCCCCCAAACTGGTTTAAAATTCAGTTTCAATGGAATAACTCATAAAAAAAGCTACATATTCAGATTTTGGGTTTCTTTTATCAGCATGTAGCAAGTAAAGTAAAAATCTCTGCAAAGGCTCCACAAAGTCCTCATAGGACTTTTTACATCTTATATTCATTGCTAGTGAACATGTTTTCAAATAACTGGAGCTTTTTTAGGATTAGCTGTAACTGGGATTCATGTCATAAAGCAGAATTATGCTTGAGCTTGCTGTGACAGAGAACTAGGAAGAACTGAGACAGAAAGACAGAAGTAAGGATAAGCTGAGATGTCTAATATATCATGGCTAAGTGAGTAGATCTGGGAGTCCGTAAAGAGGTGAAAAGCTAAATAACGGTGAGGAAAAAAAAAATCCCAGTAGAATTTCAAAAGGAGTAGATATACCATAAAAATTTGAGTTTGTTTAAACCTGGATTTCTTTTCTTGGTAAGAGATTTGAAGAGCCAGATGCTGTCCTCATACAGGATGACTAATTACAAATACTAATATTCTAAAGCTCTAACAAGTGCTGTTGGCAAGTAATTACCTCCATTAGTATTTTTTGTACTTACATCACTGTAAATCATTGTTAAATGATGCCCCTTCCTGGTAGACACATAACTGCTATGGTAATGGTTTTCACAAAACCACTTTTATATTTTAGGAAAAGGAGATATTCAATCTACTGAACTGCACAAACATTTAATTAATAAGACAAAGAACATTACCTGCACTGGGTACGTAGATTGAAATTATCAGTGCATCCAAGTTGCTGAGCAGCCAGGAGATGAAACAGATTAAATGGATATCATTCTAAAATGTAAAATGGAACTGTTTTCTTCCCAGCGGTGAGTAGTTCTTCAAAGATTTTTATTAATTTCTCTTTGCTGCTGATAAGATCTGGAATAAGAAACATTGTTAAGCAATAATAAAAAAGGTGCGTTATCATTTTAGGCTGTCTTTTTATTATTTTAACCATATGGTTATTGTTTTTATTATTATACATTGGCATTTAATAAACAGATAGCATATGTTACAATATTTGATCATACTGAAAATTATATTATTACAAAATGATTAGGAAGAGACATAATCCATACAAAATCAATGTTCTTTGACACAGCCTGAATTTCAGTGTTAGGAAATGGGAAAAGGGGACATTTTTACAGCTGCAACCACCAGCAATCACCTAATATCAATCTGTTGAATTCTTACACCCTTTCTACGGCTTCAATACTTGCGTGAATCTCCCTCTGATATCAGTAAAACTGCTCATTAAGCAGGATAAAACCCAATGAATAAGATCAGGGAAGAACAATTTCCCCTAACAGAGAAAATAAAAAGAACTCAAACTGCATCACTGAAATTGTAAGCCCTCATTCAAGCAATTTTATTGAGATTATGCATGTCTCTGCAAATTTGGGTAATTGTAGAGGTTTCCAATGCAGGAATGATTTCCAATACAGAAACCCTTTCATTTCTTTTGGATATTTAAATTTAACTTCAAGTAATGAATATACATGGATAACAGGATGAATATACATATGCATTACATACAATGCTTTCTATGAAACAGTACCTCAAGCTTGTTCTTAAGATTATCTTCTGATTAGATTTCACTGTTTCTACTGTACTTCAGTAAATAAAACTTATTATTTCGTCTTCAAGTAATTTTACCCTGTCTTTAAACATTATGTTCCACTCTTTCACCTCACACACAGTGGTCAAATTCCATAAAACAGTCTCCACAGAAGGTAGACCTATTTCTCTTGTTTCTTCTACTCTGGAAACCCAACACTGGTAATGCAAACCAAGGAAGGATCAAATTGACCATGAAAGGGGAACTTGGTCCTCTAAGGTGTCCCCATTTGGATAGTCTTCTATCAGAAAGTCTTCTTCTCAAAAGGAATTGTCTTCACACGCTTTGAGTATCCTT
This sequence comes from Nothoprocta perdicaria, assembly GCF_003342845.1. Taxonomy (NCBI): domain Eukaryota; kingdom Metazoa; phylum Chordata; class Aves; order Tinamiformes; family Tinamidae; genus Nothoprocta; species Nothoprocta perdicaria. The sequence goes on from NW_020455604.1 coordinate 392,852, forward strand.
CCCCTACTGCTAGACTCTTTAGACAGTTTTTATCTCCCTTCATATTCTTTAGCACTTAACTTCCTTTAGACCTTATGAATATGAGAGCTTAATAATAGCTCATTGGCAGAAACCACATAAGTTCTGGTAAATCTTGTTATTTTATCTTGGACCCAGCATTCTGATCATGCATTCTCTTTGTTTTGAATGAAAGGCCTTAAGACGACCAAGATCACCATCTTTGTGTTATAAGTTTTTCTGGAACTGAAGGATGAAATATTAATGAACTGTCACAAGACTCTCACTCAGATATTGCTAAGGTAGGTCCAATATAACAAGAAATTCAGAAATTGAGAATTGAGAAAAATCATTTTCATTTTTTATTCTTTCAGAACAAGTTGTCTATTCTACATTATTCCATTATACTGTGAAAATCATATGGGACACAGTTTTAACATCACATATATGTGATCACAGGAATTAGCACAAAAGTCTCACCCTCCGATGCTACTGGGGTAATTAAACAAATAACTGAAACAACTGAAACTAAATTCACTTCTCTAGGTGAGTAAATAAATACTAAGTAGATAAACAAGAACATTCAAGTATTTAATATATTTTTAATGGAATTTACAAAGACACCTCCTAGGATTTGAGATGACTCTACTGTCACTGGATTTCACTTGGAGAGGGAAAAATTGTGGCTATATCTAGGTTAAGAAGTAACACAGTCTCATAAGCATGGATCTTTAGGCCAAAACCAATGCTAAAGATCTGACATCCACACTACATGAATTTCAGGGAAATTTATATCAGATTACCTCCAGTCTTATCTGTCAGACTGAATGCCCGCTGGTACTTCAGGTAGAACCTTGAAGTCCATCTTCTGGCTTCCTCAGAAAGGCTTGTTTGTCCACTCAAGCAAAGGAAGGTGGTAATCAGTCATTTTGTAGCCACAGTCCTAGCCAAGCAAATCTATCTGTTAATGTAGATGCACCTGAGAAGAAAAAAAAAAAAAAAAAAAAAAAAAAAACCCTGCCATTTTTCTCACCAAATAAATTTAATGGTTAATTTCACCTACCTTAAACATGGCAGTTTCAGCCAGGAAAAAGCCCTGGGCATGGAGGCAGAATATAATATGTGTAGTACAGAGAGGAGATAGGGGTTTTAGCCAACATTCAAAGAGAACTTTTTTTTTTTTTTCTTATTTCTTCAATTAACTATTCTCCCAGAAAAGAAATAGGAACAACTCAGACTGAGTTGTCAACTCTTCAATTCAGAAGAAATAGGATACACTCTGAAGCATCGTAGCAGCCAGATTCAGACCGAAAAAACATATTTAAATGCCTAAAGATAGCAAATAGTGCTTGGAAGCCGTCATTTAATTCCAACTTACATTAGAACTGTAACTCAGGAGGCACTTGGGGGGAATCTCCCAGAGTCTCGGTGCTAGTGTAAATGTGTTCACGTGCTAGTTAGTTGGCCCACAAGTGATGCAAACGGTCAGATCTAGAGCAAAGACTCGGAGAGAAAATCCTATTTTGATCAAATTCCCTGTTTCTCATAACAAGTGAGAATGCACAAAGTCAATCACACACAGCAAAAGATATGGATAGGGAGAGGGATCTCCTTTGGAGAGGAGTCACCTGCCCCACATCCTTTCAGTCTTCTGGTTCTGGGGTACTGATGAGTCCTCTGAAGAGTGAAAACACAGGTTTTCTCTCACAGTGCTTAAACATGGACTGTATGGTCCATATATGGTCCATATATGGAGATGGCCCACAGGTCCATGAACTAAACAGTTTTGCCTATACCCCTTCGGTAGAAGAAATCTGGCTTTAAAATTTTCTCCTCTCCCCTTCATTTATCATTCAGAATCTTTAGCTACTTATGAACAAAGGAGAATATATATAAATGCATTCAATTTACACGATGTATTTGGATATTAATTATTTCATATATGTCAAAACACATTTTGGAAGCTGGCCAAAATTGTATGTAAATTTTTGTAATTTTAAAGAGGAACAGCAGCAAACTGCTAAACACTATGCTATAGCTATGTGCTTATCATATACTTTTTCTTCAAGATTCTGATTTAAATTCAGATTTATCAATAAAAAATGTTACTAAAACAGCTTTGAAATTTTAATTTCTTTTCAAAATAAAGGCCTTTTCTAGATAAAGCTCGTGTTACTTGTCTCTGAATACTCCTGACTTCCATTATACAGAGATTTTTCTTACAGCTGCTAAATCTTATTTTCACAAGAAAAAAAGCAATTTTGCACCTCTAATCATCAAAGCAGCATAATTTAGGCCTTTATTGTGTCAGTCATGAATTGTCTTTCTTGTGAGCTCACAATGTCATAATATTCTTTTTGATTAATGAGGATCCTACAATTACAGGGTAGGAACCATCATGCCGTAGTGGAGAGGCTGTCTAAAGGCAAAAATTACAGTTAATGCTAATGCATTACCAAAGAGTTAGGGGTGGAATTATTACTGTCACTAAATCGAAAGGGCCTGCATCCGGAAGACTGATAGCTTTTGTAGTTTCTGGAATGCAGTTCTAGGCAGTAGATGAACTTTCACGTGGGACCCCTTAAATTCCCTCTCCCACTTCTGTGGGCTTAATATGGTGGCACACATTATCTGGAATACCTCTGCCGACCCAGGAGACTGACAGATGAGGACAGAAGCCTTTGAATGCAAAACAAAAGAGGCCCAGCAAAAGCTAGCCTGAGTAAGTGCAATACTACCTCACATTTAATAACCAGTTTCAGGCTTGATGGTACAATTAGCCTCCAGCACACAGGTTAGCAGCAGTGGAAGAGTGAGGTACATGGAGGCAGAGGGCTTCACCTCACAATAATAGTGTTGAAAGGCAAAAACATATTGGACCAGTAACTCTTTAAATTAATCCTTATAGGGTTACAGTCTATTTGATCCCTTGTTCTTGCCAGTTGATAATACATTTTTTCAACTGAAAGAAAAAATTCACAAAATGGTATGCATTGCAATACAGCCAAGATCCTTATTTTTTCGTTCTAGTGTCAAGACACAGACCCTTACTGTATACCAGGATGTTTTCTAGAAGTGTCTCTGTGTCTTAGATACCTTGATCCCCTGACTAAGTGACAGAGGCATCTAGAAACTTCAAAAACTTCAAATGCTGCTTACATACTTTCAAATTTTACTCCTCATGATTTTCAAGAGTAGTGCAAACTTTCCACTGTTTATTATTTTTCACATCATTCAATAATACAAGTATATTGTATACAAGATACCAAACTTGTATACAAGTATATTGTATACAAGTATATTGTATACAAGATACCAAACTGGGTGGAGTAGCTGATAGCCCTGAGGGCTGTGCTGCCATCCAGAGGGACTTGGACAGACTGGAGGACTGGGTGGCGAGAAACCTCATGAGGTTCAACAGGGGCAAGTGCAGGGTCCTACACTTGGGGAGGAATAACCCTGGACACCAGTACAGCTTAGGGGTGGACCTGCTGGAGAGCAGTCCCGCAGAGAGGGACCTGGGTGTCATGGTGGACGACAAGTTGACCATGAGGCAGCAGTGTGCCCTGGTGGCCAAGAAGGCCAACGGGATCCTGGGGTGCATTAAGAAAAGCGTCTCCAGCAGGTCGAGGGAAGTGATCGTCCCCCTCTACTCAGCCCTGGTGAGGCCACATCTGGAGTACTGCGTCCAGTTCTGGGCTCCCCAGTACAAGAGGGATGTGGAGCTGCTGGAGAGAGTCCAGCGCAGGGCTACAAGGATGCTCAGGGGCCTGGAACATCTGCCCTAGGAGGAAAGGCTGAGAGAGCTGGGTCTGTTCAGCCTGGAGAAGAGAAGGCTGAGGGGGGACCTGATCAGCGTGTATAAATACCTCAAGGGAGGCAGTGAGGAGGAGGGGGGCGGCCTCTTTTCAGTGGTGGCCAGCGATAGGACTAGAGGAAATGGCTTCAAACTGAAGCATCAGAAGTTCCACAGGAACTTAAGGAAGCATTTCTTCACTGTGAGGGTGACAAAGCACTGGAACAGGCTGCCCAGAGAGGTTGTGGAGTCTCCTTCTTTGGAGATCTTTAAAACCCGCTTGAATGCAGCCCTGTGCCACGTGCTCTAGGTGACCCTGCGTGAGCAGGGGGGTTGGACTCGATGACCTCTGAGGTCCCTTCCAATCTTCGGCATTCTATGGTTCTATACAAAAGATCAAAATGATAGGACTCAAAATTTTAAAATTTCTTTTTAGAAAATAAATACTCATGGTGGGGATGATTACTACTGAGGAACACAAATGATGTAAAAAACAGAGTCTCTTTGATGTTGCACATTCTGCACACACACTCTCTGTCTCAAATCACTTCTCTTTTGTCACATCTTTGTATTTAATTTCACTGCAGTAGAATGTATCGTATTTGAACAACTAAAATGGGGAAGCTCATTCCAGTTTCCAATATGTCAATGCTATTAATTGAACACACGTTTTACACTGGAAGAGCTCAATCATTATTCAGCAGACAAATATCCATCTGAAAGCCATTAACACAAAGAGAACAAATGACTGTTCTCAGCCTCTGTCTCTCCAAGTTTATCCTGATGGGACAGAAAAGCACCTAACCCCACACCACGGTTTCCTTTCACAGGAAGACCTCCCCTTACAAAAGACCATCCCTTCAAAGTAGCAGATTATTTTACATGCTTCTCCTAACTTGGAAAGGCAACACAGATTTAGCAAATGGCTCTAGAGAACTAGAAGAAAACATGAGAAAAAAATAGATAAGGGTAAAAGCAAATCAATTAAATAATCAATTTTTTACCATCTGAGAAGCCTCAGGCATTGAGGAGGAAAAGGAATAGGAACATTTAGCCTACCACAAGCCTTTGAGCCCTCAATCAAAAGTACAGTATGTGATATGCAGGTGGTATGGAGACTCCTTCAGTAGCATTTTAAAGTTTTAACATCTATGACATTTTTATTACCTGGAATGCTGAAATATTTTAAGCACATTTAATGATATAATAATCTCAATCAAATATCAGGCATGTTAAGTAAATAAAATATTCAGCTATACGAAGTCCTAAAGTTGCCAACATCAGTTAGAACTAAACAACTGACTGGCTCCAGCAATATGATGGATTGGTTCATTTTACATGGCAAATATTCTGGAAGAAATATTCACACTAGAAACCCAATATTTTGCATGCAACAGATCAGTGTAAAGCTTAATAGATTTTTCCATTGGATTTCTTTTCTCAGAAGCAGTTTCATGCAAATGGCACTTGGGTAGCTGAATAATCCCCTACATTTCTCAATGCCATCTGGAAATACAAGCTATTGTTTGGAAAAGGCAAATCGAGATTTTCATTTTCCAGTACTCTTCATATCCAGTTCTCTCAGAACAAAGAAAGCCAGACAGAAAGAAGTATTCAAAAAGCAGGAACAAACATGAGGGCTTCATCATGAAGGAGGCTACAAGCTGGTCTTTTTCAGAGCCCTATTTCTCATAGCTGGCAGTGGTGGCTGTCTGGAGAGCAGCATAAGAAATTGAATGTTTCTCACAATCTTTATCCTGGCCTGTCCTCTACACATACCAGTAGATTAAGATTGCCTGAGTTAGAAGTTGCATTCAGAGCCAGACAACGTTGCCCTGTCATGATTAACCCACTTTTTATTTGCACCTAGGAGACAACAGTCCAAGTGTTAGAAAGTACTCAGAAAATCAACTCTAAAGGTATTTTGGAAGGTAATTCTCAGCTAAGAACCACATCCTGTATTCACAAAAGTCAGCAGAAATTTCTTGTTATCTGGAGGCCTGTGGTGAGTAGCAGCTCACCTATGCTCAGTGAGAAGTGATCCATATCTGTTCCATTCTTGGCCTCTATATTTATCATTTTCATTCCATAACACAGATGTTCATCTTTATGAACTGAAATTGCATTCCCTCACATGCCCAAAAGATTGAATGCAACAGCATGAACATTCTCCTTTCAACCCCCTGTTGCTTCAGACAATCATCCTGAATGATCCCATGCAGAAGTTTATCAAGTTTCATCTCTAAAATCTGACAAGCATCTCATTCCACTATTCTTCTGAAGGCTGTTCCACATCCTTCTGTAGTCTGATTGTTATTCCAGATGGTTAGAAACTGTCTTCTAATTATCAGCCTAAGTTTATTCATGGTATCCATTTGTTCTTCTGCCACTATTGTTCTGTAGTAACAAATTTTAGTCACTATTGTGTTGGGTTTGAATCAGTAAGTTGATAACATAAAGATAAAAGAATCATTGTCCTGCATTTATTTATGAACTAATTTCCCAATACTTTTTTTTTATTAAAAAAGATGCATTAAAGCCATGATAAATAAAAATAAATGTCAGTGGCATTTAAAATGATAGCTTATAAAGTTACACAACAATTAACATCCTTCCTAAATTAGAGCTCAGGCTTTAAATGATTAATATCTAATTATCTATATATCTATATAAGCTAATTATCTGGAGCTTATTAAATACGTAAATATTCTACAAAAGCTTCATCTATTAATAATAGAGTAATTAAAAATTTATCAATAATGTACTTTGAGTTAATTACACAGAAAATATATTTACTGCATATCTTAGCCAGATGAACTGATTTGGCTTATTAGAGAAGCTTTTTCATTCTACTGGTGACTTTCTTCAAACACATAAGCTTTCTGCTAAACTTGCTCTACAACCAACATTTGCCTGCTCTTATCTTCCACTGCAAGGAGCTATCTAGCATTCAGCCATCTACCTTCCCTTCCAAATTGTCTCTGTTCACCTTCTCAACCTTATTGTACTACTGATGTACAAAAAAAAATAAACAACACAAAAAAAAAAAAAAAAAAAACCCCACACAAAAAACCCAAACAATAAAACCTCCTAGCCTACTTAGGAAAGGCCAGACAACACAGAAGAACCACAGTCACTGCCATTCTCCAAGTATATTCTCTTGTGCTCAAAACTTCCTCACCCACCACCAGAAGGAGAGCTCTGTACAGGAGAATGGCAGAAAATGGCAGTTCAGGAAGCCATAGGAACACAAACCTTGATTTCTAGCATGGGATGCTTGCTACCACTACCAAAAGATGAAGCTTCTTGGTTCTGTTTGATTTAGTTGCGTATTACAACTATTAAAGTTCAAATAACAATTAAGTCACAGTGATCTGGAGTCTGTCTGGAAACAAAACCTGAAGCATTCATCCCAGGCAATGACTTTGTCTATCAGAAAATGACTTCTGCAATCCTTAGGCAGAAAAAAAAATCCAGACCAAACAGCATGCACAGCATGTACAAAATATCTGCTTAGATATTTGAACCACAAAAAATAACAAGTAGCGAAGTCTAGCTCATGGCTGAAATATCTGTCATGATCAAGTGTGGTAAGAATGTCACTCCTGAGGACCTATTGGCCATCGCCTCATTTTGCTGGTGAAACAGTAGAGAGCTTCCACCTCAAATCATATTTTGGCTGTACAACATCTCAAGATGCCTGTACTAAGTCCTAGTTCTCACTGTATGTTGCTGGACCATCTGATGGGCTACAAATATAGGGTCAAACCATAATGACCAGAAGAACACAAACACTGTTTCTTTTGCTTATAAAACAGCCTTCCACCCAACTTTCTTTTGCTTCTTTACCAGAACCATCTTTTTGTCCAAAGCTGTCTATAAAAAGATAAACCTGAATAACCTGATGCTAATTAATATATGTGGGCACATAAACACAAAAATTGCCTCTTCAAACACAGTACCTAGTTTTGCCAAAACAATAAGAAGAGGAAAGAACAGGCTGACTTAAAGGTTGAATCCATTAGACTTAGAGGCTGGAACCATTCCTGTCAAAAAGGAAGAACCTCCACTAGCAGCAAACTTTATGTTTTGCAGGTAATGCAAGATTTTTGCATCTGTACCAAAAAATAAAATGAAATAAGAAGAGCACCTCTCTCACAGTATTACTCTCGGATCCACTCCAATACCTGTTTAAACAATATGAAAGATTTTACTCTGCTTTAAATTAAGACAACCAAACAATCCAAACAAGATATGGACTGCAATGCAAAAAAAAAAATAAATAAAAAAATAAATAAATAAATAAAAGCAAGCGTAGGTACAAATATGATTTCCTTTAATTCTGACATGTATTTGGAATAGGCCAATATATTTTTTTCATTCAAATATGCACACTTGAAAAAGTATTGCATTCTTAAAAGAATATCTCTATATACAGCTATATTGAATATATATGTATCTAAAGTTTGGCTCAGATTAAAAATAAGATAAATGATATCAAGATGAATAATAGCAGTTTCAGTGAAGCCTGGGGTTAGGTCATTTTTTGATTTTTTTTTTACAGTCTATTTTTCAATATTTTTGCCAAGAAAATTTTATTTAATGCCAACTTCTTTGTATCCAACAGCTGAGTAACTCTTGTATAGTCAGCTCTCAAAAATCCCCTATGTTTTAAATTTGCTCTTCTTAGAAATGGCAAGGAGAAAGCAGAGTGCTCACTGTAACAAAGATTGATTAAGAGTTCCCACATCTCCCCTGGGATTAAAAGAGAAGTAGCCTCAATGGTATAGAATTTAGGAAAATAAATCAAATTACTTTTTTTTTTTTTTTGGTCTATCAATAAAAAGATTTTGTCTGTGGTTTATTTTYTTCTTTTTTTAAAAAAAAATCTGTTCCCATAGGGAACAGTCTGGGTTGTCAGTGCAGTATTTCAATTCACAAATTAGTTAGATTTCATGGGAATTAGCAGACAGTCTCATCACTCACGCTGACTTGGACAATAAAATCTGTTTTCTGTCATTAATTTGGCACCAACCATCTGACCGGTCACCTACAGGGAGCTGTGAGGGATGGGAAGTAGGAAACGATCATATTTATTCACCAGATAGTGCTGTGAAAAACAAATAAAAAACTATCTTGGGAAAATGTGGGACACAGAGAAGTTCTTGTCCATTCAGTGCAGGGTGCAAGTTTACTAAAGTGATTCCTCAGAGCTCTTTTCTTATCCTCAGTTGAGGGAAGGAAACTATTTCCTTGTTACAGGAGGAAAGAAAGAAAAACAAACATACAGAAGACTGATAGAAGTATGAAGCATAAGCACTGACAAGTCTTTGAAGAACTACTTATTCATGGATAATATTTACTTAGCAATAACAGATGTTCAAACATCAGCTTTTTGGTGTTTCAATACTGAATCTATTTCTAGAGTAATTTTGCTGTAGAAAAAAACACCATGTAACTATAGATCAGATTATAGGATTTAAAAGCATTCAATTCAAGGAGCTCATTTAGCTGTGGGTAAACTATATGAGAGGAAAGACTACTTGGGGCAAGGATTTCAACACTGGTCTTTATCAAATTAAGTACTGGTGACCAAGCATAAGTAGCTACCAGAAGTCTTGTCAGCTTGAAATTGCTGAATGTCCTGAATGCTGTAAGAGAACTCAAACCAGCACATAAAACATGTTTACTCAGCAGCGCAAGAGTCTTTGTTCAATGCACTGGGCAAATCTCAAAAGGCTGACTTTGGACAAGGTTGCTAAAGTTGGCTAAAAGCAGTAAAACTAACACTAAGTTTTTTGGGACTGCAAGCCAGTGTCAGATTCCACTGGAGCTTGGCGAGTTGAACTCCTCTTGACACTAACATCACTTCGGTAGAAAAGTAGAAACACATGTTAGTTGCCCCACTTACAGACTTCTGGCTTAAGAGATGGGGAAAAACAAGGTGCCAGATCAAGAGAAATTAAAAGCACCTTATATGAGAAACTTGGTCCCTTCTGCAACAGCTTCAACGATGACACAGACACGGATGCAACTAGTTTAGACTCATCTAAATCTTTTTCACAGTACTCTTCCAAATCCCTCCAAGAGCAACCAACTGGTTGTTCACTTCAAGGGAAACAGAATATGAAATGGGGAGTGCAAGTTTATTTCCTACATTTCAAGATATCCTGTTGCACACTCCTCAGCAACATTACCATGAGCTAAAAATGCTGAAGATGCATCCTGTTCTCTTTGCAGGACCAGGAGTCATTTGGTTCTGGGCTCTTCTTGCACCCAGCACGGGCTGAGAGGACTTCCCACATCTCTTGTTTGAATTGAGCAAGAAAGTTCTGTCACCAGTGAGAACGGGGAGCTCCTCACCATGAGTGACAGTGACATGCAGTTGAGCCCTGAATTCAAGAGGGGTTATGAATCTGCAGTCTCATCATCCACAGACACAAAATATCTGCAGTTGGGAAGCAGGAGCTGTTTTGCTTCTTTAACAAGCATCATCTCCTCAGTGAGGCTATTTTGCTGCTGTTATAGAACTCAAAGGCACAACAGATCTCGTCTAAGTTCCTGATGGCTTTCTAGGGGCTAACTGCCCCCTCAGAAGGCCCATGGCTATAAGGCTGATTTTCAGGACAGGTTCTGAGACCTTTTCCTACCTTCTACCTTCCTACCAAAATGTGATCAGGAGATGGGTATTAAACTGTGCAATTCACAACTAATTTTGTTTCTGTCATTCATCTCAATAAAGCCAGTTGCTAGCAACATTCCCATTTTCCAGTCTAGCTTTGAAAAGAGTTCATTATTAGTGTGCACTTGATAGGTTAATTTTTTGGTTCTGCATGATTAATTGCAGCGCCTTGAAGTAAACATCCTACATAGCAGCCACTCAATGTGTGGGGTAGTGTGTGTTCATTCTATCTCTTTTTAAAATATACATTTGTACATGAACATTAGACAGATTTTTTTTTTTTTTGTAAAAACAAACCCATCTAGAAGCTAGAGTGCTACATTCTAAGCAAGTCAAAGTTGCAAACAGGATATAGTGAATGTATCAGCAGTATACCAATCAACATCATTTTTTTTTCCCTCTAAAGCATATATTTGTTCTCTCAGAGGCTGAACTTTCACTGAAACAAAATCCATTAGTAAAAAAACACCTTGCAAAGTAGTTTTTTTGGCAGCTACATAATATGCTATAGTTGGTAAGTTTCCACAATAGCAAAGACAAATGCAGAATTTTAAGCTGAAGAAAAATGGCAGCACAGTCAGGAAAAAAGAAAAAAAAAAAAAAAAAAAAAAAGACTCGGCTTAGCACAAGGATATTTCAAAGGTAGGAAAATAGGAAAAGTTCCATTTTTTCAGAACTGCAATTAAGAACAGAGTCATCATATGGCTTCTTGAAAATGCTTTTATAAAACAATAATGCTACATTCATATAGTGATTTTTATCTGTAGATCTTAAAGTTAGTTTACAGTAAATGCACGCAAGTGTTGTTGCTCAGAGAATTCACAAAAATTGCCTAGGAAACACTTGAAAAAAAAAAACTTCTAAATAAAATATATTTGGATAAAAACACAACACTTTCAGGACTAATTTGGCTCTTAATTCCTCTGGCATAGGCAAGAACTGCTCGGATGAAGCCCACTGAGATTGCAGTTAAATTAAATAGCTTAATGGTACAGTCTGATTTACATAAAGCATAAAAAAGATGCCAAATCAAGAACCTCATCCAAGTCCAATGACATGAATGGTAAACCCTCCTTTTCCTCAAATCATAGATTGGGAAGGGGAAAAACCAAAACACCTGGTGTCTGAAACACATCATTTCCCTAGGATGAAAAGCTTTTACCCTTGCTTAACAGTTTTAGAAGTTAGCAAGACAGATGCTGAAGAAAGATAAGCAATCAGACTCCTGGAATTAATAAGGCTTCCATAAAAAAAAAAANAAAAAAAAAAAAAAAAAAAAAAAATCCTTCTGCCCTGGGACACACAGCTAGTTCCGAAAGCTAATGAAAACAGATGCATAAACCATAGACATGATGGAGAAAAAAAGCAATATATTTGTGCTAACAGAAAGACAAAGCTGCAAATGCCTTAATCAAAAAACACTTCCAAGAGGTATCATAGCAATCTAGATGCTGAGAAGCAACAGTTCCACTAAAATCTTGCCTATGTTTTACAGCCAGCCCACAGCACAAAGCATTTCCAGAGTGCACCTAAGGTCAGCTCTTCAGAAAGCCAGTGTGGGGTTGGTTTACAGACAATATACAGTGATGAAGGACAACTCTCCTGCAGGACACCAGGCAGCTTCACCAACATCTGGAGCTTCCGCAAAGCTCTTTCAAAACACGTGTTCTACCAGGCAAAGGAAAGGAGAGGGAAGGCTACTATTCCTACTTTTTGCCTCCTTTAGCAGCCACTCTTCAGACAAGGGCCTGAGCACTGTGACAAGTGCTGTAGCTTGCACGCATCTACACAGCACTCTGTAGACACATGCAACACATTCAAGCAGACCTGGATACATTTGCAGGGCTTTAGGCCATCACTTGGCTACCCTGGGCTGCTCACTGAGTCTATCTCACAGACTACGCCGCTGCCCAGATTTATATCTAAAACTAGGGGAGCTCCCATCCCAGTGATGACCTTAAAAAAGCATCTAAATAGAGTAACAGATGTCACTACCCTTCAGACTTCTCCTTAATATTCTAATAGTACTTTTGTAAGCACAGTATAAATACTAGTTAGATTTTATTCTCCAGAGCTTACGTAAACCATTAAACATATATGAATAACAACATCTTGTAGTCAAAATAGTTTGACGCCAACTGGAATCTTAAATAAACCTCACAGTGTTGTCAAGTCAGAGTTGTCTACTGTTACTGAGTTCCAGAGTCATTTGCTCTAAATCTTGATGTCAAATGGAAGGTAAATTCATCCAAAGTTTCAGAAGTATTTGGCATTGCCATTTAGATTAAAGTCTTTCAACAATTACCTAGAAGTTGTTGAGGTTCAAAAGCTTGGTCCATAAGCCAAACAAGTTCTGGGAATATAATTCTATTGGAAAGCTGTTAGTCAGGAAGACCGATCATCTTTATAAAGAGAGCTGGTCAACTAAGCTCATAAAACAAATGGAATTAAATATGAGGTATGTTTCATGCATAACTAACTATGCAAGCAAATCTTTGATTGATTTGAACAGGAAAAGAGTGAGCCTATAACCAGAAGGATTTCCCTAATGAAAAAGGAATGATTAATAAGTGGATCATCCTGTGATAGCAGCAATCTTGGTTAAAAAAAAAAAAAAAGGGAGGGAGTTGCAACCTAACAAATTCCTTAATCACGCAAGTAACCACACTATCCATTATGTATAGCCAAGTGCATGTTTGATCAATAGAAGTGTTTGTTAACGCTAAATAAATGAAATAATATTAAATCAACTAAATAAGTTTTAAAAAAACATATTTTGTGGGTATTTTCAGTTGCTGAGTCAGAAAACAAAATAAGGTCCAACATCTGCACTTACTTTTGTTCAGTAAAGCTTGCATCTCCCTTCAGGGCTGAGAGCAAGCAAACTGCTGCTAACCATGATAATTACACAGTACTCAGCATGGTGAGTAGAATAACATTGTAATTGTCCAAGGGTTTGAACAATTTAGACTGATTTTGTATAGTGTATAATTTACAGCAAAGATTCAGAAAGGGTTTTCTTTGTGCCAGGAACACTTTTATCCTTTAGCTCTGCATCATTATGTATGGAGACAAGCACCACACTCAAATTTGATCCAGATGAAGAACATCTGCAAAAATAGAATAATTTATTTTTATTGACATTTACATTTACATAATTTTATCTGGGTTCGATTCCATTTGTGATGGTCAAGGTAATATAAAATAACCAAGACCCCATAGAGTTATTCAGACAAAACAAAAATATGCAAACTCTTGAAACGTTACTACAATCATAACAAATTAGTGACAGTGACTGAACCAGAGTGAAGGACTCAGGAAAACATTAATGAGGTCTGTGCCTAAGCATGGTTTATATTTCTTCATGAGGCCAGGGCAAGACTTATCTTATGCAGTTATACAGTAAGACCTTTATTCTGCAAAAACCTAAGTGCTTATTTTCACACTTGGAAAAGTCACTGTGAAGCAAGTGAGACTAATAGCAATAGATAAAAATTTACAGATCAAAGCCCATATAATTTCTGAATACCAGTTATGATTGTGGATAGCAATGGAAACAACAATTACCAGATCTTCATTACTTTCATGTGTGAGGCAACAGCATGACCTAAAAGTCTTTGGCTCTTCTCAGAAAGATTTCATCAATGTGAATGTACAAAACAATTCATTATGAGAGGCAGACTGAACTCTTAGTAAAAATAATCAGAAATGTTTAACACGACCTGTTTTCTATAGCTTTTCTAAAGTTATACCTTTTTTTTTTTTTTTTTTTTGCGCTCTTTTTGTGTGTGTGTGTGTGCAATGCTTTCAATTGGCAGAGGAGAAGAAAAAAGGGAACTATGGGAAGAAGATGGAAACACCTACAAAAATGTTTTAATTTGCCCAAATCACAATTTCTGGCAAACTGCAACACATATATTCTCAGTATTATTGTTAATTAAAAAATAGATGTAGATATAAAAACAAGATTTTTTAATTAAAATGTTTCTTAGTAAAAACAGTAGCTTGAACAGCTGCTTTCCTGAATTGAAATATGGAATTTGACCCCTCAGAAATTTAGCTAAACTCTCATGGAGAAGAAAAAAAAAATGGAGACACTCAAACCAGTGGACTTTTTTTTAATGTTACATTTTGGCCATTTATAAAATGGGAAGAGGTATGATCTACTCCACTGTATTCTAATGAGAAGTAAAACAATATTTACATGTACTTTGAAGAAAAGATTAAAGAAACCATATATATACTCAACATTGTTACCAAATTATATTCTCTGATAGAAAGTAAGAACTGTTTCTAAATAACAAGATTCTAGTCAAAAGGTCATTTTTATCTCCATAAAATTATTGCTATTAAAGAACACCAAAGGATGATGTCTCATTTGTCAGATCTTGTAACTCCACCTGGTGATTAGTAGAAGGCTAAAAGCTAGATATTATACTGCATTTCTGAATATTAGGTAGTAGATATATGTAATAAATGGTTCAACATTTTCTACATTCAATGTCTTCCAACATTTCCATGTTCAATGCAACTTGTGTTGCACAAAACAGTATTTTCTTAGTTTGTTAATTGCAGTTAATTTTACCAGCTAGTGTAATTTAAAATTATTTGATTTTGTATACTTAGCTTTATATTATATAGTTCTTTTTTCAGCCAACCACACAAAGTCCAATTCATAAATAGTATTTTTGAAAAACTTTCTATCAAAATAAACTTCATAGTAGTTCTTTGATAAATTATATCAATGACTCACATGTCCTGCTTGGATGAGTTTATGCTATATGATGAAAAGGGAGGAAAGAACTGCTCCTTGTATATAAAGCAGTACCCCTCCTTTTTTCCCCAGTGAAAACAAACACTTATCAAATCTGGAAAACAAGAAAATGTGTTAAGACTAAGTGACCTTACCATCCAGAAAAAAAGTTTTCAGTGAATTTAATATTAACATTTATGATGCATTTAACATCGTAAGGTCGAAGTCAAAATTTGGACAAAGTTCATATTTAAATTCTTGCTTTAACATACTTAAATCAAAAGCCAAAAAAAAAAGAAAAAGAGAGAAAAAGAAAATAAAAGCTATTGGTTGCATGGGGTCTTCTGTAGATAATTATGGTACTGAAGGTGATGAAGGTCTATAAAAAGAAGAAAACTTTTGGGTTGCTTTCCAAGCTGGCCTCGGATGTTGTGACATTGATTTCAATACTACCTCCTGCAATGAAACGCTAAAAGAGAGATGCAAAACTAAACATCCCCAAGTTGGTTGCTGAACTCAGCAACCTTGTTTATCCAACATATGTCAGGCATAAGACTTCCCAAGGTGCATCATGCTCCTAGTGTTTACTCAGCAGGACATTAAAACTTCTTCTCTATGAAAAGGGAGCAAGATCTAATCAAAGACTAAGATCTGATCAAGGAACAAAATATCTGATCTTGTTATCCACTCTGCTATCGTTATTAGTTTTTCCTACCATATAAAGGTTAATATATATATATATAAAAACACATACATACATATCCAAAACATGATCTGTACATGACCAGTCCCTGCCTTCTAAGTCACAGGAGGTAGTCCACCTGAAACTCAAAAAAGAGTCCTGGTGTGAGATTACCCTCAAATTCAGTTTCAGCGGGTTATCACAAGCTGAGGCACGAAACCTTTCACGGCTACAACAAAATGTGAAAGCTCTCACACCCCAAAAATCCAACTGGAAGAAGGTCACATTGCTCTTCTCCCTTTGCAGTTCTTTGGTGTAAGGAAGGCAAGAGTGAAAGTAGGGTACTGGAGTAATCACAGCACTCCTCTTTCTGAGGATTTGTGAGTTGATAATGTCACAGCGCCAACTCTTTAGGCACTTTTGCTTGAATCAAAAATCAGTAGCTGGGCACAGCACAGAGAGAGGATGTGTGAACTTGAAAGTAAAATCCACAACATTGCGGAGCTTAAGAGACAACTGAGGTGAACTCCCTCTCTGTCATGGGATGTGCAATCTTACAGCTCTCACTATCAAGAGGAGGGCAGATGAGGCAACATCTCCCACTGAATCAAGGTATTTAATTGATGTGCTTCTGGCCACAAACAAAACCCAAACTTTAAGTAATTTGCTCCAAGGCTTAATTTAAGATAAATAACTAAAAAAATAAAAAGGACTTACAAATGTCCTATGTTTCCATGGATGTGGACACAATTGAGCAGAGTTTTGAGGGTCTGCATTTCACCAACCTCAATATCAGAAATGCCATGTTAAATCCTTTATTTATTTATTTATTTATTTTTTTTTTTACTCTGATTTGAGATCACTTGTAATTTCAAAATCCATTTCAGTGAAGAGGACTCAAAAAAAAAAAGGAAAGTAAACTACCCTGAGTTCTTCAGGCTTTATCTTCCTCCTACAAGTCTCTTGGCAGGAAGATACAGTCCTATATTTGTATATCACTTTTGTGCTTCTTAATAATGCTGATGTTCCCTTTGCTCAAGGAAGTATTAACCACAATTTGAAGGTAGTCCACAGGTTGAAAAAGGTTTCAACAGATTGGGCTCTTGAATCAAGGCAAATGAAGCACAAGAGGGCTGGGATATGGCCCCGAAAAATTGATTTCAAAGCAGGATTGTATTTATGTTGCTTTTGCAGAAACTTATATTTCAAATTCTGATAAAAAAGACCTTTATACTTAGGTTGTACTTTATGCAGTCTGTTGTTAGAAAAATGATGCTAGTCAAAGGAAAACTGTTTTCTTAATCATCTCAACCCTTTCTGACCCATGCAGCCATTTTTAACGAGGCTTAACCCCAGGGTTTTAGTGTATGCTTATTTTTTGAGTGAAGGAGAGGAGAAAGACAAGTTTCTTTCCTATGTGATGAAAATGATGGATCTGTTTTTTTGTTTTTTTTTTTTTTTTGAAGAGCTTTGGAATACATATAATGAAATAGCTCCCAAAGGGGCAGATAGAAATTGCTTACAGAGAGACTTTACCTCTCAACTCTTTTTTTCCAGCATGTGATTTCTACAGTAAAGTTAAATAGCCCTTTAATGCAGTCATTTAGCAATGAAAAGTTTAACACTTAGCTAGGACACCACTATATTGCAAGGCTATGTTGGGTGAGATCCTCAGCTGCTCTACTCAGCAGACCTCCACTGACACAACTTACTACAACAGAACTTCATATGCATTTACAGTAGCTGGGAGTCTGAATATAGATCTTCCAGAAACAAAATGCCCCCTTATAATAACCCTACTCTTAATCCCTATTGAAGCCTCCATTGTCAAGTGGTTTGCACATAAAGTAGGAAGTCAGTTCCTCTTTGCTTTCCTCATTCAAGCAGCCCCATTAGTTTTGACATAGCTTACCTTCAAGCAAACTGGCTCTCGCCTTGAGTCATTAGCTTTCAAACCAGTTTGGTGAAGAAACTACTTCTCCATCAGCTTTCTGCTGCAGTTTTCCTTTTCCTTGTTTCATATGGTGTTGGTAGCAAGTGCATCATTCTAATTTCACCTGTTCATTTCCCTTGATGTAAACCTTCTGAAATTCTGAATTTTTCTAGCCAGGAAGATGAAAAGTAACATTAGCTTGTGCAATAGTAATAAAAAATAAATACATAAATATGTATGCACCAGGCAGAAGATAGTTTAAAACAATTTTTTCAAGTAGTTACAAACAGGTTGGCCAACAAGCGAGTAGAGGAAGTAAAAAGAAGGGCTACACATGGAGCCGTATCAGAAAAACATCTACTTGCCATGTCAAAATCCATTTCTTCTTGCCCCACCTGATACCATAAATGAGCAATTAGAAGCAGCAAAGCTGGGCAGGAACAAAGACTGCCACTGGCTGCTGCTCCTCAGCATCTCATTTTCTCCTCTCTGGAACTTTTGATGCACTTCTGAAAGGCTCTAGTTTAGTCTGCGGTGACTTTTGTTTCAAGGATTCACTGTATGTTGTATTATTCACTTGTGTTTTTTTGTAGTGTGAGACTACAGTGCAATGCGGGTGTTTCACACAGGCATGAAAGCAATAAAAGGTGACTCTTGCCTTTAAAGTTTTTGTTCTGTTGCTGCAAAATCATGTTTTGAAGTGATTGCTCAAAAGTGAATCAAAGGGGAAAGTAAGCTGGGCACTGCAGCTAATGAATATGAATCTACAACTTTGTACATCAAAACGAGGATTCTGATTTACATACATTTCTTGTTGCTCACAGCTCTTCTGACTCCAAATCCAAGTGCCCAATATGCTTTAGAGACAGAGCACAGTTCTTAAGGTCTAACTTTAAATAAATAATAACAATAATAATAATAAAATTGTAACCTTTTATCTAGGCACTAGTTGCTGTGAACAGCATTGAATTGAAGGTTCGCCCAAAGCTCATCCCAAAGCTTTTAAGAACAAACTAAAGATTATTTTGAACAAGTCAATTCCTTTGATACAAGTAATAAAAAGAGAAAAGCAAGACACCTCATCTGCATACGGCCCAAATCCTATATTACAAATACATATAATTTATGGCTAGCATTGACTCACAAATAAAACTGTAAGGCATTTGTGACAACTTTTAAGATGTTGATTTTCTCTTTCAATGATGATTTCAGGTAAATAAAATATTAGTTTACCCACTCACTTTCATTGTCAATTGGACCCAGCCTTTCTAGGCAATATTTTTCAGTGCAGAACATTTTTAAATACTTCAATACCTTGTTAGAAGTGGTATTACTATCTTTTTAACTATAGCCACATCCTTCCTTAAGAAAACATATACCTGACTCATAGTGAGGGAGATTTATATGCAGCAGGTTGTAAGGAATCAAATATTTCAGCTGTCTAATGAACAAATTAAGATTTTCCCATAGCGTTAGCACAATTTAGCATTTGATTTTGTGTTTCTTTCTTTTTCAGTATTGAACATAAAACTGAGTTACATCCAATTTAAATGAGTTCAATACACATGTGCATTAGCAATCTAAAATTAATTTAAGATGTATTTCATTTTTGACCAAGCTATTCAAGTAACATGACTTTTCTTTTTGTTTTAACCCTCTTTTACCATCACAGTGCAAGAAAATAAAAAATCTGCACTGCTTTACAAGGCAACTTGGGAATGGAATCCAGCAAGCTGGATAATATGCCAGGGACCTCAGGCAGGAACAGTGCACTGTCAGAGATGGAAGAAAAAATGCAATATTGGGGAACGCAACTTTTTGCCATATGATATAATATCTGCACTCTAACTACCATATCAGGCTTATTCTTCACTTAAAGCAGATCTTTGCTTTTTGGTGTATAAAATTACATTCACATTGCATTTATAGGTTCTTAAGGCTGATTCCATGTTACAGTCAAGCCATTTTACATAGCTTAGAGAAAGCAAAGGAGCTAGACTATGGGTACAGAATGGTCACAGCACATACATCGCCAGTAAGGTTTGCGAGGGAATTCATTTAGAGGTCCACAATAAAGAAGTTCCTTTGTCACAAAGTGCCTGAGCTACCTTTTACATCAGGTAATCTAAGGAAAATATGAGGAGAAACAACAAGGCACATGCTCTTAACTAGCAATAGCAAGAGGAGAGAAAGAAACAGCTTTACCCCCAGCTGTTAACATACTTAGTTCTTCTAGAGAGGTAGCCTTGTCGTTCTGTTTAATTTTAATTTGCACTGATTTTCATACGTAAAGCAACCATTCTTAAAATATCTCAGAGCAAAAGTATTTATAGTTAGGACCTTTGCAATATAAAATGCTGAAAATTGCAAGCAATCTTTTCAGTGCTTTGATGAGTTTAAATAATCTTTATATTTTTTCTATAAATTCCACTATATCAGATTTATACTAGAAAAACAACTGTCAATCAAAAGTTAAAAAGTAATTGGGGAGGTCCTAGGTTAATTCACTTGTACTATTTCTAGCATTAAATTGCTTGCTTTGTCGTGAGTTCAGTTCTTCTAGCTTCTCTAGCTTAGAAGTAAAAAACTGTTTTCAGAGCTCTAGTGTTTCTAAAAGTCAACCAAACAAATACCAAAATTACAGGGCGGTAGATATAACATCTCAGTTCCTGTTATACTTAATCCTACAGTGGTCGGTGGTACTCTCTGAATGCAATGGAAGTTTGTCTTAATAACACTGACATTATTGATGCACTCTAGATTTATACATACAGCTGAGCACAGAATCATGCAACAAATTTACTCCAAATTTGTTCAACTTTCATTTATCAAAACAGATATTTTCACTCTTATCATCTCATCTTACTAACTTTGTTCAGGCATGTAGTTTCTGTTATTCACATGGTTAAGACTTTCAAGCAACTCGGCAATCATCTATTCCCTCACTGATAAATTCTGCTAAGAAAAAAACAGTGATATCAAAAATAATTCCCAATATCATGCTGTTTTATGAGAAAGAAAATTACTTCATTTTTATTACAAAACAATCAATAGAATAAGAAGACAGTAAACAATTTAAAGAAAGCAAAATGCAAAACTGACAACAGCTAACATGCTTTGGTTAAAAAGTTATGATGGAAATATAAATTGGAAAAGACATACTCACTGCAAGAAATTTACAGATGAAGAGTTGATGGTTCCAAAAGGCTTTAAATGGCTTTAAAGCATATCTTCTTTGTCTCTAACTATCTCTAAAACACCAAAATAAGTGAAACTATGAAGCCATGAAGCTGTGGAGTTGAAACAGCACAGAGCTATCAGAAGCATATCCTGCCTTTCTAAGATGGGTATCCAAAACTGACAGGTCAAAAACACTCTGAACATGAACTGCAAGAGCATATTTGGTTGGTTTTGACTCTCTAGCATCCAAAGATCCAATAATTTCCCCAAATTCTACTGCATTTGAAATCTGAAGGATGGACAATAAACTCAGCACCTTCTAGAACAAACCGAAGAGATATGTTTGCCATCCATTCCCAAATCTGGAAGATATTAAGATTCTGACAGTGAAAACACCTTCAATATAAACAAGTCAGATGAAGCAGCTTGTCACAAAAACACCCCAGATTTGTTTGCTCCGAGGTATCCCTTCTGACAGTGTTAAGTATAATGTTGCCCCTTCAAGTCTCACTCATCTTGAGAAAAGTCCCTCACAAGTTTCAGTAGTTTCTAGACTTCTGATATCAATCTGCTTTCCAGAGAAAGAAGAGACTCTCATTTGCCATCCTTTTTGCTACTGTGCTCCTTTTCAGCACTAAACTAGGCTAGAAAAAGGAAAACATTCATGTCAATGAAGGATTTGCTGATTTGCCATTAAAACATCATTCATCAAAACATCATTTGCCATTAAAACATTTTCATTCCATGTAATCTGCATGCTTTCTGGTGCACAGTGCAGCCAGAATGATGAACCAAGGTGAAGGAAAGCATAGAGGTGGCAATAATACTCTGAGACAGATCCTACCATTTCTGAAAGCAATTTCATCCGTACAGAAACAGTTATTTTGAACACAACTAAAGGATCAAGTCCTATGATAAAGAAGTTGGATAAGATTTCTACATATAATACATCATTATTACACAGTGAGCACTAGGAAGTGATATACTAGAAAAAAAGCAAGCTAAAATCACTGTTTCTCAACCTTCACTTGAAGAACCACTTAAGTTTCTGGAAAGGAACCCACAGATCATCTTAAGCGGTATTGCCACATTGGTTCTCATTTATCAGCAAAATTAGGTCCTATTTTGCATGATTTTTTTTTCCCACTCGCGGTCAAAGGAGTGCATATAAATTTTCTGGAAGTTTTTCTTGACATCACAATCAACAATGTAATGCCTTACAGTCCACAGCACGCAAAGAGTGCTACCTTGGATAAAGAGAGGCCATTAACTTCTTAGTAAGAAGTTCTTAGTAAGAAGTAAGAATTTCTTTCTTAGTAACTGTCTTAGTAGCCATTTATATAGAAGAAATGTTTGTTTTTCATGTGAGTGGCAACAGAAGGACAGTAGGACAGGAGAAAGGCATTATTTTTACTTTCCATGCACCAGAAACATCAGAATATCAAACATATAAAATGTAGTATATGAATAATACTTTCATTACTTTTGACTGAAGCATTAGACCGTGAATTTTTTCCCTTTTCACTCTTCTGAGGTTGCCATTGCTGCTGTCATTCCAAACACAAATGTTATTCCAGATCTAGGATCTCAATCCATTGTTGGAGGAAGCATCTTGTTAAATGCCCCTCCACCAGCCAGCCAGCCTAGCAGGTAATGCTGATGGACAGTGGTAATGAGAGGAGGTTGGCAGATAATCAGCAAATGGGAGAAGTGAGAATTCTTACTGCACCCAGAGAATTTTCACCTCTCTAGCTAGTACGCTGCACCTCTCCACGTTAGTGCTGTGCTACACCCTTGGAAAGGAACCGTGCTATTTTCAAACAGAAACTTGCATCCCTCTAACCTCCAGCTTCACAATTCTCTGAGAAGAAAGAATGGCTCACATGATTGGATTCTACAAGCAGCTGAGACTAAAATCTGTTCTGTCATGCTTCATTGTGAATGACAATGCTTATAATATCTCTGCAAGATGTAATTTTTTCATGTCAATAGAAAGTTGATATTCAGAATCTAAGCAATAATTATCTTTTGTAAATGCTCTTTTTGGCTGCCACTCATTAAGGCTGTTTCAATGCACGGTCCCCAGGCTACAGACAAAATGCAGCTATTTACACTGATGGAGAGAGGAGAAAAGATTTTTGTTGCATGGAAAAAATATTCAAAACTTATTTTTTTAATGCTATTAGTCTAGTGCTTGGGGTTAATACATTCCTTGAATTTATTCTTATTGTTTTGAAAAATAAAAATGGTTTAGCATTAGAAAGAGGGACATTCTAACTCCTCCATACATCAAGTCCTTTCTTTGTTGCTCCTTTTGCTTTAATTACTGAGGGTGTATTGTATAATTCCTGTTTCAAGGAGATTTTTTGATGAAAACAGTTTACCTGCTTTGGAAGAGCAATTAACTTTGACTTACAAGTACTAACTAAAAGGCACAAAATCCTGTCATCCCTGTACGTATGCAAGCACTCATCTACACAGAATACAAGGGAGCTAAAAATGGAATTTCCTCCTAACTATCATAAAACTAGTGACCTAATGCCTGAGGACTCTAACCTGATATTTTTAGCATTGTGCATGTAGCTTGGTCTTGTCTTCTTACATTGTTACGCATATAGCTTCAGGGGAAGCATACTCTCTTTTTATCCAGCTGCTAAGATGTACCCAAAGCCATGTATTTTTTGAGAGTAGGCTTAACTCTTGCTTTTCTACGTATTTAACTTACTGCTATAACTTATTAGAAAGTAGAGTTTTACATCCACTCAGAAAACCTGTGTAAACCGAAAGTCATTTAAATCCATCAGACATCACCAGATATGGGATTGGACTTCTGCAAGAAATGGCTCTCTGTTGACACTGTTGACACATGACAAATATCCCACCATGAGATACATCTCCCACAGCCCTGCCTCTCCACAGCAGGCAGCTTCAGAAGATGCTGCCATAAAGATTTTGGCAAACCTTCCTATCCTCCGTTGTTTTTCCTTTGTTAGAATAGCTTAAGCTCTAAAAGAAACACATAATTCATACATTAGACACACAGAGGGAGAAAAAAAAAAAAAAGGTTCTTTCATCCATCATACAGATTGCTGTGCAAGGGTTCACTTAGTATAAACAAAGCACACAAGGCAAGATCTCTTGATCATTCACCTCTAAGATTGACTGGGAGCACATCTCCTGCTGTTTCTCTGATACTAGCAACAGCAAACCTTCCTCTTTTTCTCTTAGGGTCTCTCAAATGTCAAACAAGGGGAAAACTTGGCAGAAAAATGATAAAAGTTAACAGAGTGAATACCATCCTTCTCTGATGTGCTGAGTTAGTGGCTTCTCACCAAATGGCTGCCAAAGCTGCCACTTTTATTTGTGCCTAGTTGTCTTTAAGGCACCATTCCTGAGCACAGTCAACAATGCATTACTTTCGATTTCTTTACAGAAAGAACATGAGACTATATGAAGCACAGTCCATAAATGGGGTATTTATTTTCAGTATCTTTGCCAGAAGCACAAGTACTGTGTTGTCAGAAAGGCTGTGCTCCAGAGGTTTTCTTTACAACTTGGTGGGATTGAGAGGAGTGGATATGTCTGAAATACCCTATTAAAATCTATGCAAACTATTAATTTCCCCACAGAACAGCCAATAACATTCCCAGGCTCTGGATAAGAATTTCCTTTACTTCCCCCATGCAAAGCAATTTCCCCTGATCTTAATAAAGATCCCAACATCTGTCCCCAAACATTTGTTTCCCTAGCTCCTTCTCCTAGATGACCACCTGGATAATTCCTCAAAGTCCTTGAAGGATGATCCAAGTGGCAAGAAAGATCATAGCTTGGGAGAACTGCCCAGAAAGATGCCTTTTCTTTCCTCACAACCCTTCTCCTGCCTCATCTGATTCAGCTTCATATCCGATGCTCCACTTGCACTGCTGTCAATTGATCTTTTTCTCCTGCATGCAGTCACTTGTTGTTCATTATCATAACTATACATTTCAGCTTCCTGAGGGAAAATAACTTGCCAGCTTGGTGCCGTGTGTCACAGCTTGGCCACACGGAACACTCAAGAAAATTTATCTGAATTATCCTTTCAAGTGGATTCATTGAACCACATTAAAAGCCTAGAATATATGTGACCTGAATTTGGCTTGGTTTAATTTGTTGCAGAAATGAATTAAGCAAAATTAAATTAAGGCACTTTTATACTAAATATGTGAATTCACAGAGCGGTAATATGATTTATCTAATGTTCTTTAAGATTAGACCTGAGCAGGCAAACCTTTACAATCCAAGAATTAACATCCTCAACAATTTTACCATACATGCAAGTTCAGGAGCACGGTAGGTTGCTTGGTGAAACAAATCAGAGCGGCCAGGCAAAGTATCATTCTCAATTTTCCATCCACAGACTGCTCCATGAATCCTCAGTCTACAGTCATTATGGAGACTGAATGCCCAGATTTTACATGCTTGTCATTGACCTTCACCTTCTGAGACCCACTCCTCCTGGAAATAGACATAAATCAAAACAAACGAGCTTCAAAAATGAGGGAGAGGAGAAAGCTGGCATAAACTAAACAAATGGAATGCAGCCAGAAAGTACTCAGAGGTAAAAGAAACACTCTGTCACTTCAGTGGAAAGAAAAAACAGGGGGATTCTCTCTGTGCTCTTTTACTTAGCACAGTTTTACTTAGCACAAAAACCCTGAAAAACCAATGGATGGCCAGAGGGTACAATGCGGTGATGGAAGACTGGGGATAAGGGAGAAACATAAGTTATCGTTATATGTATTTTTCAAATTAACAAATACAATCCTCTGTAGAAAACATGAGGTAGCTTGGGAAAAGCTCCAATATGCAGCAGGCGGAGAGCCAGCTTTGGCTCGAGACACTTACTGAAATAGAGGAGAAAAAAGAGAGAAAGAGAAAGAGAAGAAAAAAAAAAAAAAAAAAAAAAAAAAAAAAAAAAAAAAAAAAGCCCTCATCTGAGAGCTCTGAATCCCTAATGCACTGAGAAGAAGGATGTCAATCAACCCCCAGGTTCATTACGGACAACAACTAGACCCTGCTGGTGAGAACAACTCAAAAAGCATCATTTCTAATGAAAAAGTTACCAAAAAGCACGCACCCCCTTTCTCATGTCCTCAGTGCTTTTGGGAAAGGAGATGCTGGGCTGCAGAGGGAGCTGTACACCCATAATTTGGTGCAGCAGTTGTTGAGGAAATTCAAGGTCCTCCAAATTTTAATTACATCTCAAAGGAAGATGTATTTTTTTCAGTGCAGGGGTAACGACACAGACTCCATAGGGTTCAATGGAACTCTCCATATTGCTGCCTACATCTATTTCTATCTACATTTAATCTCTGGGTTTCCCAATAGCTCTCTGTTTGCTAGGTAGAAGCCGGGATCCTGTTACTGTTTTGTCTCATGGGCTGGTACCACAGTTTAGCTGGGGTTAATGCAATATTTCCCTTCTCATTTAACACAGAAAATCTGCCCATCTTCTAAGGAGAAGAGCAGAGCACTGGAATAACAACATGGTTTTAAACCCTTAATTTACTAATGACTACACAGGCTTTTGAATTATAACAAAATGCTTCTATCACCACAAATAATGCCCACACAGATACTGTTCAACTTACTACCAGTACCAAGGAGATAAAATGCCTAAAAGAACTCCTTATGGCCACTCACTTTAAATGAAGTTCAATTTCATAGTATTCACATGACCAGTGTATGAGTGCTAAGTTATCTTACCAGTGGATAAAGTACAGTAGTGCATGACTACTACAAACATTTGAAATGTGAAAAGCTTTCACAATGGCCTGTGATTTTGTAGAAAATACAATGTGTCTACTAATTTTGTTAATGTAAATTGATGCTTGATTTAAATAAAAATGGAGCAGAGAAATCAGCTTACAAAAGGCAGCATGTCTCTGGATATATTTGATTCAGCAAATTCTGGTGCATATGTATTTCCTGCAAATACAAAAGCTTAAAAAAGAGACAGAAATTCAGTTCTCATATGTTACACATCTGCAAATATGTTAGTTTTTGGGATTCTCAGGCCATACTAAAAACAGCAGAATCATATCTAGGCGGAATCTAAGCTATGAATAGGAAGTAGAATCTACCATTATGATTGTTCCAAATTAATTTCATGGTGATGTTTCAGATGGTGTTTATATTTTAGATGTTTCCTTCTAAAGACTAGCCTGTTAGCAATGGAGATTATTTCAGGTGACCATCACTGCAGGCACAATCCTAACATGCATGTGCTTGGATATGTCACTGCCGGTAGCCAATATAAAAACACAGCAAGAAGAACATTTAAAGTGAACAGTCCTGAGAAAATCTCTAAAGTCTTGTGCTTCAGCTGAGAACAGATGATCTTTTCTAGGTTACACAAAATTAGCAGTTTGACAATATATTTTCAACCAAATATTGCTAGACATGAAAGCTAATAATTTAGACATATTCTGCCAATCTGCTTTGAGCTAGGCACAATGGGGCCTGAAAGCAAAAACATGACTCTTTCATTGAAAAAAAAAAAAAAAACCAAAAAAAAACCACTTGAATAAAGACTACAGAAAAATGAATGGAGTCAAAGAGGCTTCACAGTTGGACTGTCCCTGAAAGCCAAAGTTTCTGACTTGTCCAGTTGTTCCTTAAAGTCAAAAGCATAAAGACAGGTTTTGATCAGAGGGTGGAGAAGACTAATTTACAGACTATTTCTTCCCTTTCATCTCAGAAGCAATTTTCTAGGTTAGTTTTATCTCACTGCTGTTAGGGCAATTCATTTAAAAATAGACAATATAGAACATGTACACAGAAATTCCCACTACTCAAAATTGGCATGGCTCAACATAAACAATATTGAAAAGAAATTAGAAGTTCAAAGAGTTGATAGACACACATTTCAAAATCACAGAACATGGGAAAAAACATGGAAACATCCTTCTTTAACATGATATTCACACATGGGGTGAATGTACACTGACAAAGAAACATAAATACCTCTTCATTTCAACTCACCAATCATAATATCCAGAGTCCAGTGAGTATAAAGTTTCTGAGGACATCTATCTCAAATTTGTTTGCTCAGGGTGTCATCTCTTTGCCTTGTGTAACATTGGGCATGTTGTCTTTGCAGTATGGACCTGCAGAAACCAGAACACAACTTACCTCTAGTTCAAATAGAGATTGAGGGTTGGGGAAGAGAAATACATCATAGACGAAAAACTAAATTCAGATCATGTATGTTCTAGTTAACAGAGCAACAGCAACACATGTTCGTGCTATGCTCTGTTTCCTCGGGAAAAAGCTAATTATTTTGAAAAAGATTTGCAATACTTTGCAGCAATGGGGCATTAAAGTAGCATATTTCAGCTGATATGCTAGGAGTTTATCAGTGCTGGTCTGATTAGCAGCAAGAGGTCATGTTTTCACATAACTGTACTAAACATGGACAAAAATAAGAGGAAAAATATAGCATTGCCTTAACATATCAGAAAGTTCATATGTTGTACCCAATTCCCAGGTATTACAAGAGAGAGAAATAAATCTGTAAGAGAAAAGGGATGTTTTACATATTCAACATGAGAAACTAGACAATTTCTTTTGTATATATCCCATATATTTTTTTGCCCCAAATCCTCTCTATCTTTAGGACAAGTTTTTAGTATAAGATTATAGAAGAAATACACTAAAAAGTATTTTAAGGTTGTCCTGTTGGAGGTTAAGAGAAAGTAGTATCCTAGTTTGCCTATCAACTTCAATCATTTCTCTCCAGGCCCATGCATTGTGCTTAACACCAGGGTATCCTGGCAGTTAATTCAGTCATATGTCCATGATGTTCTCACAACTTTGCATACAAATGCTGTAATTTCATGCACAATTTATGAACTTGCATTTAAGAGTGTGATTCCATGTGAACAGCTCCAAAAGTCTGATCCAGCAAAGCTCTCTTTATTAAGGTGTGACTGAAACACTGCCACAGCCTTTATCTAGTATATGCATGTGCATGGCTTCCTATCACCATCATTCAAGACCAGGTTGTGAGGACAGTTGTGGAGAAGACATTTTTTCAATAAACAAATAGCATTTTTAGACGGAAAGATCCATGGCTGCAAGGGACCTTTAAATTTTCACTATGAGAACTTAAAGACTGGAAGAAGTAGAGATGAGGGACAAATGGAAATCAAGCTAACTCAAGTCACTCTTCAAAAGTTCCTCTTTTGAATGCATGTTCCATAGATTTCTCCATTATCAGCAGATACATGCTGTCCAAGTACACACTCATTTCTTCTCCAAGTCCAGCTCTTCTTATTTACAGTCTCCAAAACTGAAACGATTTCTGCTCTCTCACACATCACCACAACACACTCTTTGCATTCTAGGAATTCGTTTCAGTTGTCTCATATAAAAATCTCATGCTGCCAGTGAGATATCTAGGGCACAGCATTCTGCCAGATCTCTTTGCACCTGCAGTGGTGGTTGCTAGTTTGTTAACATAGATTTTTCCAAAGCCAGAGACCTGTCCCCTCATTGCCTTGAGGTGACAACCTACACAACTGCTGCAGCCAGGTGAGCAGTTCCTCTCTCTGTACATAGGGCTCCCTTACCACAAGATCCATATTGTGTGCTCACTACAGACACTGTAGTGGGGGCAGGTTGCAGCCACACACTCTCTGTACCTCTGGTGAGTGAGAAATCAGAGAATTAGACTCAGAACCTCATGGTTAATTTACCAGTGAGGAGGTCGATTTGGCTCCCTGTGACTCTTCCTTTATTAGCACTCTAGATCTTGCCACTCTGTCATTTATTGTGGTGTGGCAGGTGCTTTGCAGCTGCTGCTCCACATCAGGAAGGAAATATTCCGTCTTTTGTGTCCCAGATGAAGAAAATGTAGCCTATGAGACATAATAAGAGATTCCCCATGGCCTCCATAGAAATTGGGAATGTCTTAATACAATACTGACTAATACATGGGGAGAGAGAAAGCGCAATAGCACACTGAAAAAAAGTCCATGTGCCTAATATATTTCCAAAAAAAAAACAAAAACAAAAAACGCTTTCCCACAAGATATATGGAAACAACAGCTTTAATTGACTGTATAATGCCCCTTCATACAGATAAGACCAATCTGCTTGATGGATGACACTGAACCAAGAAACGCATGAGTGTTCTCCTTGGGCCAAAAAGCAATAATGTCTCCGTGCTAGAGTTACTGCTACTATTAAGACTAGATGAAGAGCAGTAATTATAGTCACAGCAGAAACGGAAGCAAAGGCTGTGGAAAGGTGACATAGTAGTAATGAGATGTCATTTCCCAGTCCAAACTTCTCTAAGTAGATGTCTCTTGTTCAGGTCTATAGTCTTGGTTTTAAAGGTCATTAAAAAAAATAAACAAGAAAATTCAGTTTATGTCCTATCCAGCAAGGAGGAATAAAAACTGAGGTGTGTTTTTTTGTTTTAAGTCCATGATCCTGCTTTGACAGCACAACAGCACTTACACCTCAGGATCAAAGTGATTTTCAAGTCACTTAGACAGGACTCGTACTTTTGACGCTTACTTTGCATATTGTAACTGAAGATTTGCAAATGAATGAGGGTACAAGAAAACTCATCATCATGTTGATCCATATCTCCATATTATAAAATATTATAGTCAAGAAAGTATTTACACACTCACCCCAACCCTAACACTTGGTAGGTACATCTAGCATAGCTATTTGTACTTCCAGCTCCTAAGTGCTGCACATCAATTCCATAAATAATTTTGTATAACTGTGTTTTTCTTTTTTATGATACAAATTATTCATGTATTTCCATTTCTTGGTATTTTTATTGAAAGGACATAAGGGAAAAAGAAGAGAGGCTCCAAAGGGAAATACACTTCCCAAGTAAAATTACTCCTTTTAAATTTTGCATTCTTAGTGAAGTCTGAAATTGCATTTCTCAAAGTAAAAGTTATAACCCGCTTCTGTTTATTTTGCTTCAGGAGGATAAAATTGTCCCACTGCTTTGTAGTCTTACCTTTGCTATTGAAGGAAAGAAAAAAAAATTACAAAAGTGAGCATATCTGAAAAGGAAGAAATAACAGCATTTGGAACAAATTATTCCTTTTCAATGCTTTTATTTCACTTCTGTTTTACTGAGTAGTAGAAGTTGTTTATTTTTTCAAATTAAACTAATTCTCTTATAAATTTATCCATTTAATTTTTTTGGCGAGGTGTTGAAGAAATCATTAGTCAGTGGTCTATACAACTGCGATTTCCTTTTCTCAGGTTACTAGAAACTAATGTTAGTTTCTAATAACATGTCATTTAATTAGACTATACAATGAGAATCCACTTAGACATTAGAAGGAGACTTATAAACTGCCAATCTCCTTCCTCACTATCAAGCAAGACTTAATAATAAATCACTGTTCTTTGTAACTGAATTTAGTGAATTTAGTAACTGCAAAGGGCCTCACTCTTCATTATATTCACCATAGCTATACCAATATTCATAAGCTATCTTTTTTTATTTGTACCAAGAGTACTATTAAATACAGTATTAAGTTATCTGAGCAGGATAAGGAAAGAAGTCCTTCATGGATATTACTGGCAATGGTCTGAAACAAAGTGTTTTTTGCTTACCCAGAGCGTCTACAAGCACCCAGGGTATTAACTCTCTCACTGTACAGCGGCAATGCTCTAGAGCCCTGGCCATGGGACTGCGCAGGCCATGAAAGGGATGCTCGGTGGCTGTGCCCATTCAAAGCATGGTCTCCATGCCAAGCCTTGAACTTAGGTGACAATTACTGTCAGCTAGGACATAGACCTCTTTCCCCAAGGAAATGAACTGAGATCTCCAATTTATTTCATATAGGCTATTTATGAGCCATCAGATAATAATAGCCTTCAGTCACTGCCAATGCATAGTGAATTTAAAGTAGTGACCTAGAGGTGAGAGGCTATATGTCATAATCCCTTAGGCATACAGTCCCTCCATCAGGCCATTTATTAAGTAGCTTGGTCCTGAGACTACATTTATTTATAACATAATATTTCATGTTATATTGTCCAAGGTTAATAAAGACTCATTAACAGCTGCCAATAGACCCTATAAAGCTCTCCAAGATTTCATTTTACAACAATGGCAAAGAACCTCACCATTTATATTTCCCTCTCCAATCTCAAACACCCTACAGCAAAGGCTAAAATGTAGGAGAGAAAAGATAAAATGAATAAAATGCATCTGTTGAGGAAAAGTCAAAAGTAGCATAAGCCTCCAGGTTAGTTATGAAACCATTTGCCTTTCATGATAAGTTAGCTAAAACTGTCTGTCTTCTTTTGCTCCTCTTGAGATAGAGTCGGCAGGAGGAGGAGTATAATTCTTCACAAAAAAAAAAAAAATGGGGAAAAAGAAAAGCCACATAAGCTAATTCTTCATTTAAGATGTTCACTTTTTGCTAAAAAGCAATAAGAAAACACTGTTATGCAGAAATAGACACCTAGATTGTACGATAAGGAGAGGGCAGAGGAAAACATTCCATTTACAGGTATCTATCTCCCTGTACTATACCACACTATGTCTAGGATGGCTTCAAGAAAAATGTCTGGCTAATCATGACATTTTTAAATTGTTGCACCTTTTTTTTCCCATTATCATTACTTGAACCAAAATTTCACCTTTGACCTTAATCAGACTACTATTTTCCAGCATTTCAGTCCTCTGACCTTTCACATAGTCATTAGCGCCACTGTGTCTTGGTGGGTTTATATTTGAATTTTGAGTATAAAAGATTTCTTTTATTATTTATATTTTATTATATATATTATATTATATATATTTTATTATTTATATTTATAAAAGATTCTTTTATTAAAAAAAAAAAGGAAGAAAAAAGAGGAGCTTCTTACAGGGCTTTTCAGTAATGGGAATTCAGCAGAAGTTTGTAATTCCTTTTTTACTTTGTTTAACGTCAGAAGAGCTCTAGAACATGCCAAAAAAAACAATTAACATGGTAGCTGAAAAGAGTTATCACAGAAACACACTGAAACTTTTAGCAGGACTATATAGACACTGTCAAAGGAGGATGCCAATCGGTCATGGCACAAATGAGATGTGAAATTTTACTTTTTTACAAGTATAAATGAGAAAGCACATTCAAAAAGCAACTTTGAAACAAAAGGGCAAATTTTGCCTTTGCATGCATGTACAATTTTGAAGCAGATATGCAGCATTTCTTCACCAAACTTCCCAAACCATATAAATGAAACACACAAAGGAGTGGAAGATAACACAATGGCAGAGAAGTAAAACGATCAGTCCTAGGTCACAAACCTGGCAGAAAGAAACCTGAGAATCCCAAATCCACTTCTGACTAAATCTAGTGTGGGGGGGTCAACTCGTTTGATATTCTTGCACACAGCCAATTCCTTTCTAACTCTCCTTCTCTTTCCCCTCCACCCCACCTTCTCACCACCACCAAAAAAAAAAAAAATCACTTAATAAAGGTGGCATTTGAGCATCTTAGAGCTGAATAGATAATACCATGCTGCTTGAGAAGAGTAATATACACTAGTCCGTGTTTTCTACAGTAGTGAAGTGGAATTTAAAGAGCTGTAAAAATGTCTATTCCTCTATATTTATGCATGGCCAAGTAGAATTTCTGTTCTCTATTAAAATAAAAGAGTTTTCACTGCAAAATGAGCTTAAGTGAAAGACTATGAATTTCCAAGTTATTTCAGAAAGAACAAGGAATACATGTACAAGGAAAATTTAGTGACACTGAGGAAATAAGGATGATGTGTCAAAGCCTCTGAAAACTATATATTCAGACATATAGGCCGTATTCATTTTTTTGTTAGATTCCTCTTGTGTTCAGCTGTATATAAAGTCAGAAGTTGCAAATAAGTGCCAACATACATAGTATTACAAGTATTAGAAGATCCTCTGTAAGAAGAATCATCTCAAATAACATAAGCCTGATTCAATGAAACACTAACACATCTGCACATTTTTTTTTTCAAATAGGAAATCAATGGGACCTAGAATAAAATTAAATATTTTCTTAAAAATTTTACTGAAAAGAAATGAGATTACTCACATGAGAAGCTGAAAATTCATACTTTACTGCTTCAGAAACAATAATCTCTCATCCAGATTGTCTCTGGCGATGGGAATTTCATCAGTCCATTTTGGACGTTTTTGCCACAGGTTAAAAGTTGTCTCTCATTTTATGTCTTGAAACGTTTTACTAATCAAGTAAACTATTGTATACCAATGCTCATCTTTACCATGAGATTTTCAGGAAAAAAGAAATCAAAGCAAATCAAAACTCAGGTCCAGGTGTCAGAAAGCAGAGATGCAACTTATAAAGCCTAAGGCTGAATTAGAAACCGTTGCCCTAGACAAGAGAAGAAGGGCCTTTAATACAGATGTTCACAGAATCACAAAATGTTCAAGGTTGGAAGGGACCTCTAGAGATCATCTAGTCCAACCTTCCTCTTCTTAGCAATGTTCTTCAATGTTCTCAGGTTCTTAGCAACAACACTTTAAGGAAAGCCAGAAATAGAGCAACACATTAGAACATTTCCATACTGCAAGAACTACTTGCATGCATATAGAGGCTCCATCTAATAATATATCTCTCATAATCTTGCATGTACTTAAGTAACTCAGCTCTGCCTCTAACAGGTTGCACTGATCTTCACAATTAAAAGAAATTAACTGGACAACATTAGGCTTCAACCTTCACTTAACAGTAACAAGCCCTTGAATTATGTTTGCAAGTAGAACTCAAGGGTCAGAAGCAAAAATTAGACACTTTAACAATTATTTAATGGTCTTAATTTGTCTCTATCACTTTCTAGCATTTTATGTAATATAGAAACAAGATTTATGTTTACACACCCATTCTACATTTTTCAGAACCAAACAACCAATTGTCTCTTTTTAACCTATCTGTTAATCACACCAACAGTTTTAACAGAGAATTTGAGGGAAGAATCACACCGAAGCCAAGAAAACAGTTGTAACAGTAAAGACATAAATATCTATCCATGTACTTAAGTTTTTAGGATGATGCCAAAATCTAGAGGATCTGCAAATATTTGTCAATATGAAGTCACAAATACAGAAGGATCTACCTCAGGATGGACTTCAAATGATGTCCTGGTTATCACTGCTCCTCCGTCAATCGAGGGACATACCTAAACCCTGAATGAGACGAAGGAGAAGTCATAAATGCACATGTAATCCAACAAGATCTTGGGATACATAAACATGCACAAAAGCCCCACATAAGAAATCTACTTTAAGGCAGTGAGAAGACCTGATTGCTCCTATAGTTGAAAAGCACTCTAGTTTTCTTTTCAAAATGTTGTTTTGTTGAAAGTGAATATTTCCTTTGGAGGAAAAAAAAAAAATCAAAGGGTGAGACAATTTTTCAACATTTAGCATCCTAAGTTAACATATCAATGAGAAAAAAAAACATTATTTTGTATTAACTTTTCTTTCAGATTTTAAAATAATGATGAAAGCCCATGTTTCTGAGTACCAGTACATCACACTCCTTCCTCTCAACACACAGTAACTTTTACAAATTCCCAGTCTGTATAAACAAGAAAGGGTGTTTCCAGTCCCCATTATTCAATAGTAAAGCAAAGGAAGAAATGGGAGGCTATATGTACTATATGTACTATATGTACACAGTCAGGTGAACACATACATGAGTGTATTCTGGCAGGCTCTGAGTGCTTAGCAGCAAGGCAATTCCCATCTAGAAACACAGGTACATTAACTTGGGAAGAGAGTCGCACTAACACGTCCTGCCTGTCAGCACATTCTCATTTCTCTTGTGCTGCTTATTCTTGCTCCATCCCTTTGGCAAGAGATTATCCAAGGTAGTTACTTGGAATAGCAAGGGCTTAGACTCAGTGACCCAGACAATCCTTTGCCTGAAGTTCCTCTGAGCAGTATTTCCTCCCCAGCCATATTCAATAAACTGTGTCTTTTCAAGTAATAACACAATCGACCTTTTCCTTACATACAACATCATCATTTATTGAAAACAAAAATATTTTTTCCGTATCCTAGCACTAAGCTGTACCAGAGTGGCAGGGCTAATTAGCATTTTGTTTGTGCACAAGGACACCAGAGAAAAGAGGTAACGCTAGCATCCAAGGAAAGATTTTTATCTATAAAATATTTTATTTTAGACTATTAGTGCTGGTTTTAAGTTACATTTTAACCATAAACATGGAAGAAGCTGTCCCAGATGGTGAATGTAAAACGTGCTGTAAATTTTAATGAAGCAAATAAGTCACTAATAACCATAATGCCAACACTGCTGTGTTTTTGGTAGATGTTAATAAAGCAAAATTAAAAAGGAGCATGCAGCATTTAAATAACTGCCTAAGATGCCTAATATAATTTGCTAATTCAGCTATTCACACTTTGATTGCACAGCCCCTGGTCATCTGCTCAAGTACAGCTGCTTCATGTAAAAACAAATAAAAAAAAATTTATTGTCCACCAGATGTCCCGGCTTGTAATACTTGCTGCCATATTTCAGGTCACACAAAGTTCAGGCACATTAAAAAATTGATTGTTCTTGGATGGCCAACCTTGTGACAGCAGTTGAGGCTCTTGGGCTCTGGGTTAAGCACACTGGGAGGTGAAGGAGCTGTTTAGCAGTAAAAGGGATATGATTGCTAGTTATCTTGTACCATGGGCACCCAGAGCAGGTAATGATTACAAAAGCTCCAGACACTTGCCCATGCAATGCAAAGGGGAGAATGCAGGCAGCACAACACATTCTACCTCATTACTCCATTTAAAACCCAAGTAGAGGACGGTACAATTGTGCTTTTTGTTTTTTTTTTTAGAAGGAATTTTTTATTTTATATGAAGCATCAAAGCACAGACACGGGAGCCCATTGCTGTTCCACACCAGTGTTCCCCCGGCTCAGGAGCTAGCCCATGCACGTTACACAGCCAGTGCCTCTCCCCAAATCACTTGTAAAAATCAATGGAGCAGAGTTATCAACTGGAGCTGAACCATCTTGCAGCAAGGGTGCCTGCTGGTGTGTTACACTTTGCAGATTTGAAATCAGCAGGCAAAATTTTGCTTATGCATTGCACAGTGTTGCTGACTAGGGAATGAACTAAAGGGAAGGAGGGCTTCCCCACACACCTCCTCCTCCAGAAGAGGAGGCAAAGAGCAACAGTAGATGGAAGGAATCTGAACAGGGCCAAGAAGTCCTGCCAGAGCCACTCTGAATGCACAGCTGCTGTATAGCAACCCTAGCACTCAAGTCCTCTTCGGAAGTACTGAGAAAGCTAATGATTTTATGCCAGGGAGCACTAAGTATGTAATACTCTGTCTTTAATGCAGAACGTTCAATGCAACCTGAAACTTCCCAAACACACCGAGATGTCTCAGAGCTGCTTTTTTTTCAGTGGGACCTGAACAGCCTGACTTAGCAGTACAAGCATCTGTTTCTCACCTTCTCCAATGATTTACAAGGCGCAACGTCCTGACAGGAATATTTTGCCAGGAATAATGTTAGGCTGTTATACATAACTTACACCATGCTGTGGAAGGAGGAAAAGTTATGTTTGTCAAGTGCCCACCTCTCAGTAAGTGGGGAGAGGTGTAAGCTCTCAGTGTTACACCTGCATTTTCACAACTGCATATAACCAAGACTACCCCCACAGAGCTTAAACGGCCATTACAATTAACAGACTGGTCACCCGATTAAAATCCTTTCTTCTTGACTTTTGCTACTGTTAGCTCCAAAACAAAGAACAGTAATAGAAACACCGAGCTACTCATCTTCTACTTCATTCCAGACAAAATGAAAGTTCATTCTATCCTACAGAGCATAGATTTTCAGGATTGTTAATGTTTATGAGGTGATCATGACTTAGGTGGCTTTACATTTGAACTTAGGTGGCTTTTAACCACCTAATAGAGTCTCCAAATCTTGAATGTGACATATTTGTTTCTACAATTTGTCAGCTCCTTGTCCATTTTTCCCCCTCTCGACATCAACTTGTTCTTCATCTTCACGGTCTACTGGCCACATTGCCTGAACAGGGGTTCTTCAATGCAGCTCTACTAAAATTCTCATTTTATCGATGACTTTTGACTTTGATAACCATGGCCATTGCCTTAAACTCACTGGCAGACTGCTTGCACCTGCTTCCAAACCATCACTGGCATGGAAACCCACTGCCACCACACCCCTCCATCCTTCTCTGTCTTCATTTCATACAAAGGTCCTTTATGACCTACCAGAGTCTCTGAACTATATCTACAGTAGAGCACAGAAAGAGCCCAAAGCAGATGAAACAGTTTTCTTAAGTAACTAACTAAAGCTCGGGAGCACTGCTGCATTGGAAAAGGCATTACTCAAGAACTCCCACACCATCAGCACCTTTCTCTACACTTTACTCACAAATGGGACGTCAGGGACATAGTTGGTGACAAGCTGGGAACCTTAAGTTTTGCTGCAGAGCCTCTGTGGGACTTCACCTGCCTTCTGCTTGTCTCACATTAAGGCAGTGGAAATACAGTTCAACAACATAGTGGCCATAAATTCATCTGAAAGAGTGTGGGAGAGACTTGGGTCTTGTGGAGATGGGTACCATACTAGAAAAAGTGGTGGAAAAGAGAAACACACCAGCTTTACAGAAGTGAAAGGATAAGCTCTGAGGAAGTGAGATCAAATATGAATTATGTTTGCAGAAATCAATCTAAATGTCCAGGGAGCTCATGATCTGGCCCAGGACTTGCAAACAGCTCATTTTATCATGGCAAATAAACCTCCTTTCATATTCCACACATTTCTCAGGGGACACAGTGTGTCCGCACACACACACAGAGTTCTCCAACACCTGCCCAGTGCTCATGCAACATTTCCTGTTTAATTACCCATAGCCCATTATGTGTGTATTTACTGGCTTTTGATACAATTGGAAAGGAGTCTTTTCATTTCCGTTTATCACAAGTTCCCAAAAGCTTGAACAGGTGTTGGAAGGATTAAATCATTAAAAAAAAAAGCAGAGGTGAGAGGGAACAGCAGGACAAGAGGAGATACCAATCCTCAGTGGAGCCAGGGTGCGAGAGCAGGTGCAGGCAGGGACTTTGTGCCTCCTACTCCTTTATTCTACCATGTTCTACCACAAAAGACAAGCGCAGCCTGCGCAGGGCTGCGATGGCAGCCCCAGCCCCAAGGCTGCCAGGGAAACCTGCCCGGCTGCAGTCACGCAGCCCTTGTCAACTGGAAGCGGCACAAAACCAAGGGCCACTTCTGGTCCTTGTAAATCTCACCCAGACTAATCCTCTCCGCGGCTGCCTTAATGAATTAGCCATTACTGGATTAGATGGGACAGAGGCTGCAAAGGAAACAAAATTTCTCCTTGGATCTATGATTTTAAGGATCAAGTTTTGTTTGCAGCTATCTTTTTTTTTTTTTCTTTTTAAATCATCTATTTGATTGAAGTTGCATTGATTTGAATGATAGTCCTACTCAAAAGAGAACTCAAAAAAGAAAAGAACAAGATTTAATTCTATCATTTTAAGCTTCAGTGTCACTTTCAGGTTATTGCTAGCTCTCTCAGTTTCATTGCAAGTGAGACAAAAACAGATATTTTTCAAGCTGCAAGGACTAGAGTCCTAGGGTTACACAACAGAGAAAGCAATATATAACCCAAATCTAATGGCTCAAAACACAAATGTAAAAAAAACTAAGATTATTTGTCACCTCCCATTTTTTAGACAATTTTAGGAGTTTTTGAATATCTAGGGATGAATGCATTGTAGCTGGATGAGTGCATGTAGCATATATACTGCCAATTCCTTAAAACCAAATCTGACCCCTCTGATGTTTCAATTATGCAAACAGCACTGCATTCACACACAGCATTTGTGCTTTCAATAACAGAGCTCAGGAACCAAGCATACATATAAGCAACTGTTAGCTCGCTGTGGTTTCTGTGAGCATTTCTCATAAAAGGTTATTATTTTCGTGGGACCCTGCAATTAGAATTTACCCTTTAACAGCCTCTGTTCCAATTACCCATTAGCTGGATGGTTACTAAACACCTACTTCTGCTTGTCACTCACTCGCTGTTTCAGGGATGGATTTATTTACTTAATTCAATATTATTCACTAGTATTGAATTAGGTAAGCTTGGTGAACCGAATGGATGTAGGTTGTTTGTACCGGTATAAAATAAAAATTAGGACCTGTATTTGACCATGAGGATCATTTTCTATCCTACATTTCTAGCAGGTATATTTCTAGTCTTTTCTTAAAGGTCAGTATAGTCACCCACATGTACCTCCATAGAAAGGGAATACAAGCCAGATTCTCAGCTGTGGTGAGATCAACTGGTGAAATCACTGAATGAAAACCCTGTTAATGCCAGTTCAGTACCCACCTGAGGATCTCACCTGCATAAGTGGTAGGGCAGAGCTACAAACAAGACAGGGCTGCAGACTTTATGCAGCCAACACAACACACGGTCTGCTGTGGGGGATTGTGTTTTTCTCTAGCTAGCTTTGTTCCTTCATGACATTTCTACAGCGCTTGTTTCCCTTAGATTTAAAAAATTCTCAGTAGCCTCTGTAACTATAGGTGATACTTTTCTTAAACAATCTCCAAACTGCATTGTTGTTTTAAGACTTTCAGTCCAAGTATAGAAGCTGCCATTCAAATTAATATGAATATACATGCTCATGTTTTAAACTCCGGTGAGTATTTTCTTTTGCGATCTGAAATCAAATTTGAACTCTGAAAACACTATTTCTACTGATTGTGACCTGACCTGAACAATCACAGATTTGGTGCATATTGCATATGCATTTTGCATATTTTTCTAGCAAAGGCATACGTGAAAAAAAGATAATAAAACAGATATTTAAGTCCGAAAAATTGAGAAGCTCTAAAGAGAAAAAATACCTAGAAGGCAAATAGACAAAAAAAAAAAGCTTCTGACACTTAAGTTTGAAACACAATTGCAGATTTTCATTTAACAGCTTATGGGGCACCATCATTGTACTAACGCAGCATTTACTCCTGCTGCTACTGGAAATACACTTAAAATACTGGATGCCATGTACAGAGGCTAGCAGGCATAGATCTACATGTCCATTTCCATGTATTGTGATACTGATAACAAGTGTACACACCTATGTGGCTCCTATCTTTTACTCTAAATTGCATATTAGTCAGACGAATATCCTTAGATGAACAGGTTTTAATTGATTTTTACACAAAGACTGACAAATCTGGGAACTTAGATTTCTCTGAGGCCTTGTGCTGTGAACCAAATCAAATAACCATCTGTCTTTCATCCTGCAATTACAATTATTCATTTTGCCAATGCTTATCCCAAAGCCTGTCTCAGAGACAGATGTCCATAGATATTTTTTTCCTATTAGAATATGTGACGAGACACGGACATGGCTCTATACATACAAAAAAATGTGGCAACAGATAAAACAGGAGACCATGTTTTAAAAACTGAGAAGACAAGGTATCTCACTAGAGAAATTTACAGCTAATTTTGCTGGATATATGTACAGCTTGATGGTGCTGTCATCTGAAACTTTTGCTCTTTCACTTATTCTAAAAGAAAGGGAATTAGCCACTTCACAATTATATCATTTTGATACGCCCACCATAGTTGGATGTTTTCTTCAGGCAGCAAGAACTGGATTATCAAGAACTTAAGTTTCCTGTCACTTTACCACATTCCACGATCACTTGATTTTATATTTTGCTTTTAATGCCAATAATGCCTTTTAATGCCTTAAAAGAGGCTACTTTGGTATCGGTCCAACCCACAAAAAGGTTAATCAGGCTTTATTTCACACCTGTTCATCTAAGCCTAGCACAGATCTGTAAACTTTTTATTAAAAGTGATTCTATAGCAGAGAAAGACCCACTAGGAAAACAAACTTATTAATTCTATAGCAGAGAAAGACCCACTAGGAAAACAAACTTATTAATTTTATGTGCAACTTAAGTCTATTTGTAACTAGTCTGTTTAAAAGTAGGTTAATGAAATGTGTTTCCTTTAAGTAAGATGGTCTCCTTGCACATTATATTTCTGCTTACTATTCATGGCCTGTCTGGGCAATGCTCTGTTAAAATCCCATTTTAAAACATGCTGCTTGTAAGATGACATTTTAATGTAGTCAGCGTTCATCTCCAGAGCTTTTCTATGAAAGAATCATGCCTGCTCTGCAGAGATAAAGAACGAACACATACAGATTCAAAACCTCTCCTGAGGAGGCAGAGTTTCAATACTGATGTTTCTGTTCTCTGTGCTTTTTCATTAAGTAGTTTGTTAATTAAAGCCCTTTTTCGGGTTTTGTTCAACAGAGGCAAAGCATTTGATCTACTAAACCCTTTATATCTGGTCATATGCTCATCTCTCTCATCCTACATCACCAAAAGACCACCTGCAATCCTCCTCAAACGCTAGTTCTGCTTTGGAGCCCACGGAGATTTTGCGCAGTCTGACTTTATTGTAGCTAATACAGCACATTTGCAACCACCACCTCCATGTTGTCAAAAGACATCTGTTCGCTCTTGATAGGATATTAACAATACTGGTGAAACTCTGTCCCAGCCATGTCTGTGCAAGGTGGCACTAGCCATTTCCTGACATACTGTCACAGTCTAAGCACAGCTGGGTAACTGCCGCCCAAACATTAATATTAGTGACAGAGGAGTTTATTTAAAGGCTGTATCAGATATTGATGATTGGCTCAAAACACCTGCTTCACCAGTGCCACAGTAA
The DNA here is from genome assembly GCF_003342845.1 of Nothoprocta perdicaria. NCBI lineage: Eukaryota > Metazoa > Chordata > Aves > Tinamiformes > Tinamidae > Nothoprocta > Nothoprocta perdicaria. Next base: position 435,683 of record NW_020455604.1, read on the forward strand.
AGCTGCTAAACCAGTGAAACAACAACCATCGCTCATCAGCAAGTGTTTATATTTAGCTAATGGTTAACTTTCAGACCTATTACTCTGCTCGTTTCTGTTTATGTACCAAGCCAAGACAAAGGGGCACACATATAAGTTACCTCATAGTAAACATATGCCATTATTGACACATACTTTTTGGTGCGCTCTTTACTCCCCTCAAACACAAACAGATCCACAGAGAATAAAAGAAAACCAGTGCTCACTGCCAACCCAGATTTGTTATGCATTTGTGCAGACATGGTCTTCAGAAGAGCATATAAATACAGGAACCATCCTGCAGAACCTCAGTGACTGAGAAGTTAAGCACCAAGTCCTATGCATCAAGGCTGACTGTACATCAGGCTGGCACATCAAACGGTGATTCATTTCCTTATTGTAACATGGGATAGAAATACCTCTGATGCTGCACTTAATACAGAAGTACCTAAGTCAGCTAACTTCAGGATGCTAAAGATAGCAAGGCTGAAAGCCTCCCTCATATCTGCAGCGTGGATACCAACTGTGCTGAAACCAATTCCAGCCACCAGAAAATATAAAAGACCTTATCTCTCCTAGTCAAAATCCCATTGCTCTCGCTTTACGCACTGAAAGTCAAGGTGATAGTTAAAGAAGCAACAGTAACCAACAGGCAGTAGCCAAAACAGAGCAGTCAAAACATGAGCAGCACTAAAATAACCATCTGTACAGCTTAGCAAACCTCCACCTGAACACCCGTGTTGTCCATGTCCCAACCCCAGGGCTGTCCTCTGGTTTTCTTGAGAGGTGGTGGCTGCTTCTCACACCAGGCAGCAGGGTTCAACAGCGTTCTTCCAAAGCCATGCCTCAGAAACAAGAAATAGTGGGGAATTAGATCATGTTGCGAGACATTAGATACTCTCCAGCAAACATTTTATTTTTCCTAACTTCCTGCTCTTACTCACCCACCTCAGTTTTCTGGAAATTTCAAGCAATCTGTAAAATAATTACCTCTCACTTATAGAGAAGAATGATTTCCAGTAACTCTGAAGAAATGAAAAAAAAAACCCAGAATTTCTGCTTAATTTTTCCTCAGAAAGAGAAAAAAAAGTATAAGGGAAAAGAAAGCAGTCATAGTCATTCATTAAAATGAAGAAAAAAAAGAATATGAAGTACATGGCTTCATTATCATAAAGCCTATACTGTTTATATGTTTATAATTTAAGAAGTCTATGCCTTTTTTATTTTTAACTATGAGAAATACGCAAAAAATGCAATGATGTACACTAGAGACCTGAGTAAGAATTTTGCCTCCAGACATATCTCTAAAATGGATAAAAATTTAGGATGTTGAAAACAGCAGGTGAATTGCTAATTTATCAGAAAAAGGGAGATTTAACCTTAGAGTTAATATCTATCTATTGAAATCTAATATCTAATGAACAGACTTCAAATATTACTATACTGATACAGAAGAAACTTGTGGTTTCATCAAATTCTGGGTAAAAAGCATGATATCTTTGTATATACTCATTACAATATGTAAAATTAAAAGCATGAGCAAATCTGCCCACAATGCATAGAAACTGTAAGTCTACCTTCTGAAGTAAATAAATTTAAAACATGAATTATAGAAAACATTTTACAATATTGAATGTATAGTCTAATCATTACTATAAAAATTATTTCACTACTTCTCTGAGTGGAAATAAAACAAAATAAAGGATCCTTTGTCTTATATTTCCTTCATTGTCTCCAAATATTTTTTAATAACGTCTGTGGGAGCTCTGCACAGCTCTTGTCTATCTGACATTCCTTACATTTTCCTCTACATTTATCCACACGCACCATTATCCTGATCAAGACATTTTGGATATTTTCTGTTCCAAGAGTGTTTGGATTCATTTTTAGTTCAGTGAAATGACTGAAAGTGTGATCGTAACCAGTCTTTTTAGGGATCATATCAGGAGAATGAAGAAGCTAGTTATGACAACACCCCAATTAAAAGAGGTAAGAATGCCTAGAGCTGATCTTAAAGCTTACCTTGAGGCTTGGTGAGGACTAGCGATATAGTGAGAGAATGGGATATACATTCAGTTCACAAAGACCAGCTTCCATCATCATGTGCAGGAGAGCAGTGCATGTTTCCCCATCACAAGACATTGTAACCCCTTCCCATACACCATTTTTTTCTATTTTTGATTGATCTCTGCAGGCCTTTGTTTCATTTTTATTTGGAAGACTGGAAAACTTTATTTGAAAGACTTATCAATTCATTTTTACAGAGGTCTGAAAATTAGTCCTTCTAACTTTTCATATAACTGGCTCTTTCCTTCCTCAAAAATCCACTCCTTTTTTTTTTTTTTTTTTTTTAAACAGAATGAAGTAGCTCTTGTCTAATTCACTCCTCAGATCCCACATGATTCATGATTCCACTCCAAATACCAATAATGAATCCGTACAAAAATTTCAAAGTTTCTAGGTATTTTTAAGCACTAAATCATTTTCTTTTAAGATACTATTTTCAAAATTGAAATTAGATGACTCTTTTCAGTTCCTCTAATAGTTCCAATCTTACTGAGAATCCTACAGATCATCTTTACTGAGTTTAGGAATATTTCTAAAAAGCCTAACTGTAAGTTTTCTTTAGATGTATTCATTAGATGCAACATCAAAGGACCTGCTCCAAACATTTTGTATGACTAGTAATACAGAGCAATAAGTTAATACTGGAAACCAAATACAAAGTAAATAACCATTTTTTTTTTCAGTTCCTTTGGGCAGTGTTCTTTTGTTTAAAAGAGCATTTTAAGCATTGTCAGATACAATGCTTACCATAAGCAAATGCTAAAATCAGACAAATCTGGTGACTGATAATTGTCCTCTGTCATATTCTCTGTCTCCTCAACACTGTACTGGAAGCTAGAGACTCCAGTGGAAATAAATAACTCACAGCAGTAAGCCATGGCAGATTAACGAGAGGCACTGATAAGCTCTGACAGGTGAGAGCTGTTATTTTCCCTCCTCCTACATCTTAAAATAAAGGCAGTAAATGTAAGTCCAAGCTGTTAAAAGCATTTTTTTTTTTTTTTTGGCACTTTTCAGTTTTAGACACATTTATTTGGAATATTTTGTGAAATACTTCAATATTAGTAATATTTTTTTCTACAGCATAACCTGCATTTTGTGTGATCAAGATCCATATTTAACAATTCTGCCAAGTAAAATTTGAGACTTACTTCTAATGAAACTAGAAAGAAAACAGTAATTGATTTCAACAGCACAAGATTCAATCTATTACACTTTAGATTCAGTGAATTTAAATTAGAAAAGAATTAGATACATGCTTATATTCTACGTTGCATCAGTATCAATTCTTGAGCAGTACTGCCTTACCCATTTGATAGGGAATTTATGAAAAAATATTTTTATTTTAATGGAAACTACTATAATTGAATAGTTTAGTTTACTAAATAGTTTAGTTTACTAAATAGAATAGTTTAGTTACAAATTTCAGAGTCAGTACCTTAGAATTCTATTCATTCCATCTGTGTACCTTGCTGCTTTTGTGCTAAGAAGCAGAACATTACTGTTTGAATTAAGTTCAGGAAAAAAAAAATCTAGAAAGCCAATGAAACTAAAACTAAAAAACTAGCAATCCTAAGTCACAATCCCAAGTCACAAACTCTCTACTTACAAATATAAATTTCACTAATGAGGGAATCCAAGTAAACCCTTTCTCTTTTGCAATGTGGTTATTGAACTAAGCCTGTCTTGCTGAATACTCCCACCAAAGCAATCAAAATTCTCACAAAATAAATTAGTGGGTTGAAAGTGTCTCATGAATGAGCTGAATAAACATATTCCATCTGTGAATTGTCCTTTATCAATCACTGTCTGTTCCCTCTTCCACTCTTCTGTTTATTTAGTATGAATAATTAAGATTTTAATCGGAAAGGCAAGTTATTTATAGGAAGTGAAAGAGACATTAGGGGTTTCCTGTGTGAATGTCTTGAATAAAAAAAAAAAATAATAAATTTCAGTTTCTGCATTGTTTCCATTGCTTTCAAAGCAGTGTTTCCATTGCTTTCAAATGTTTTCAGTGTCTGTAATAGTTAGCTCTGCAGGCAAATATTTTTGACATTTTTGATCACAAATCAATTGTGACCACCTTCTCAAATTGGATTTGTCTGAGAGATCAACTGAATCTTCACTAATATTATTTTTCTAGTGGTCTTTTCATTCTCTGGAGGAGCTTGGTTAAAGGTTTAAGGAATTTTAGAAACGACCTCAACTCTACAAGGGTTGGTTTTGTGAGGAGCTTAACTTCTTTGGTCCTGAAAGAACTGATGGAGCACAAAATAACATAAAAAGGAAAAGCTACCAACTTTTAAGAAAGACTGGAAAAAAACTCGACACATAAGAAAAACTCCAAATGACATACTTGGAAGAGAAATATGAAAATTATGCTCAATAGAAAAGCAAAGCATAACATAAACATTAGGAGTCTTTCCAACTAATGGCTGTTTAAAGAACAACAGTGCATTTCTGTAGTATATTTAACCAATTGGGGCAGTTCTAATACCATAAAGGTAATAAAAATAAATATAGTAAATCTGAACACAAATGAATATGAAATACTTCACTTGCTTAGAGAAAAGAAAGGAAGAAGGGAGAGGTGAGATATATGCCCCTGCAGCAGCACAGATGGCTGATACATATAGGTTGAACTCTATTTTATTACATACATAATAAAAAAACCAAAATCAATACCTGAAAAAAGTTTACATCTGTACCAGGGTCAAGATTAGGCTCCAAGTCTACACTATGGTCAGCACCAGATACAACTACTGTTACTAGCCACACTTTCATCCTCAGTATTTCCAGGTCCAGAAAGTCCTGATATCATCTAAGATTTGAATTTGCTCAGTTCCACAGCTAATTTAAAATCACTACAGCTTTCAAAATTCATTTGGAGGTGAAATAAGGAGATAACATTATTGGCACATTAATCAATTCTGTCACATTAAATAATTCAATTAATAATTGAAGGAATTGTTTTTTCTGTAATTTTTAAACCACTTTCCATTGCATTCCAAACTAGTCTGTGTATGCTTACCAAACCAGAATTTAAACCTCTTGAGAGATTTTATAGTAGTTTCCTGATGGCCTCAGCTACCTGTATTTGTTGAGCTGCTCCTAACTCAGTAAGAGTTTTTAAGGCAAATGACAATGAGTTTTACTGGTCACAGCTACTGTAAGTAGTAATCTAAGTTAATTAATAGCTATTACAGTGTAATTTGTTACCAGCTTTCAGTCATTCAGAACTCAAATAAGTGAATGAGTGCACCTAGACTTCCTGAACACAGCAGGTGATAACGATAGCAGTCACCCAAAAGGGTTTTCACAGTTGTTATGCCTTCTCTTCAGAGTTCTCTGTTTTGTGCTACCTACCCACTTGGCTGCTCCACTTTGGTCACTTCCAACAAGATGAGTTATACCTCATTTTATATAATATATACAAAGCAGATGCATATATACATCATCTTGCAGGCATTCACATGGCACTGCCAAACTTCTAATTCTTTAGTTGAACCACTCTGTTAGAGAGCTTATCTGTCCTGGGACGCGGGGCAGGGTCGGAAGAGGGGCACACTAACAGCGTTTGCAGGGATTTTGTTGGCATATATACCACAGAGTGGCCACTACAGGAGCTGGTCATGGTGCCAACTGAAACTATATTCTGTTCCCACTGAGGGAACTTAAAAGGATCCCCCCACACATAGGTCGAGAGCCTATTTATGCAGGAGGGAAGTAGAAAGGATTTAGATATGTGCAGGAAGAATTTGAGCAAGGGGCAGCAACACTGTGGGTACAATTCAACTGAACACCATCCAAAGAAAGCAGGTACTTTGGATTTATTCTAGCATGTAAGTGAAGTTTGCCGTGTTTCCCATAAAGATCCACCTGTGAATCAGCACCAGTTTCTTCATTTACAAGTCCATTTATTCACAAGCAGCTGTGAGACTGTTTAAAATGTGCAAGACCTATTAAGATGGAAGCATGAATCAGCATGCTTTAGAGTCTGTCCCCCTCATCTTCCATCTAGGGCATAAAATTCCCACAGTTTTCATCCAGGTTATGCTCCAAAATATCCTAGCAGAGAAAGCAAGAGTGCATCACATCTGGAGTGACGTCCTGTGGCCTGCCACGGATTTGTGATGTGGCTACAGTGTGCAGTGCTTCTGTGCTTGCTATCTGAGGTACAGCCAAAGCAACAAACAAGAAGTGGTTCAACAGAAGATGCCAATGAAGAGGAGTCCAGGTTAGGAGATGAGACCAAATGCAATGATAACTTTGCCCTTTCTCAGCCAGTGCATCTGTATGCCAGCAGCATGTGCAACTGTCTCCCGCAGGTCTTGCATGCAACTCCATTGTGCTAAAATTTCAAACAGGAGCTTTGCCACCGGCATAAACGTTTTAGAGGAGCTTCAGGGAATGCACATCAGTGTGCATATTTTTGCCAGTTCTTGTCTGCAGCACAGGGAAGATCTCTCCGGAACAAACACAGACTGTGATTTGCAGTGAAGTCTACAATTTTAACTGTGAATAGATGAAGTTTTGGAAAGCAGGGAGAAAAGAGTCAATATTAGAGCAACTAGAGAAAGGTCAGATTCCTTCTTCATGGAGGCAGCTCTTTGAAAACAAACCATGCATTACATGGCACACTTAAAAAATATATACATCACATTGTCATCTCTGCAGTACTCAATCTCATATCCAAAGTTCCCAAGCAGCAGAAGACAGTGGTACAAAGGAAAATGTGACAGAGAACAGAAATGCCAGAGACACCTCAAGGTCCAGCTGAGTGTAAGAAAAGTGCTTCTTTTGGCTCTTCATAATTACCAGGGCGGTGACCTTATTAAATGGGAGAAGTCATGAGAGAGGCATTTCCAGCCTGCAACATTTGGTAACAGCATGGCCTATGTGAGATACTGTTCTTCGAGGAAATATTCATTTTAAATAAATAAATAGTTATTCCTTAACTGGCTACCTCTGGTAACCTCTCGTACTTGTGTTACACCACATGAAACCTTAGTAGAAAATGCATGTTCCCACAAGACAAACAACTGATACTGGAAAAGTTCAAAGCAATAAATGAACATCCGAGCTGCATAACCAATTTAGATTTCTACAAAGGAAAAGCAGTGTGACAACGATCTATACTTTTCCCCACAAGATGAGGCAATCCTTTGATTTAAAAGGGCTGAGAAGCACAGCTTTATAGAGACCCTAATCCGTTCCAGTTCTCTTTTTAGATGGACACAGAGGACAACAAATTGTAAACAAACACATACTCACACACATGCCAGGGAGCGTGAAGTTCTGAAAAGATAGCAAACTTTGTTATTTTTTCATTCCTAGTACAAAATATACATGACAGCAGCAGGATTGCTGAGAGTTGAGCTACATGAGGCTGTATATAAAACTAATACAAGTTCAGCTCTCACTTACAATTTCAATGAAATAGAATGGAGTGCACAATGTAGCTAATTGCATATATTCTTCCCTTTATGCTCAAGTATAATTCCCTTTCATGTGTTGGAGCTATGAAGAGACTATGCTAGTTTGTATTTTGTTAGCATTTGTTTTATGAACTGCTCTCACAGACTATTTATCACTGCCACCAAGAACCATAAAATTTGAGAGAGAAGTGCCTCTGATTTTTCCCTTATTTTATGTTATTGTGGCTATGTTACAAAAAGTATTAAAATGGACAAACATTGCTTCTCCATTTATGGCATCCTGTGATTGTTGCAGAGTGAATGATACCCAAATAAATTCATTTTTCCTCCTTAATTCTGGCAGATATAACAGATTGAGACATTGCTAGAAAACTAATAGGCTGAAGTAATTAAACAGTGTAATGTGCAAACAGCATTTTAGAGTCAGCAATTAGATCACTCAAATTAGATGTTTTATTTGCTCAAACATGTCTGTAAATCTCAACGAACAAAAGGCCTCATTTACGAGCAATGAAGCACGAGGCTTTCAGAGAGCAGCGCTGCCACACTGGGGACCTGCAGCCAGTGCTCAATACATCCACTGCTCTGTTCCCTTCCCTATCTGCAACACCAAATGCACAATAGCCCAGATCCATCACATTCTCCTCAACACTCTCTGATGCACTGACAAGACTTGTAAACACACTACGGTTAGTCTTGATCCTTGCACTTAAAATGGTCCTCAGGCTCTATCTTTGAGTACACACAGATCTCTGAATGCAGGCAGCCATAATCCCTCAGTAGTACAGGATGATCAATGTGTTTATTCAGCACTTGAAATTTTCCCACTTAGTATTTTTTCTGAGCCTACCTGTTCGGTTTTTAAATTGATGTAGTTTTTCCAAAATGTACAGGTCTACAGCCTTAAAAACTGAAGCCTCAAACTCCAGGAAGATGCAGTGACCAAAACTTAAAAGCAGCAAGAACAATACGCATTTTAATTTTGCTATTGTTGCAGTGCACAGCTTCCTAAAAAGAAAATAATTGTCCCTGCCGCTTGCTCAGATTTAGACCTTGTTGGACTGGGCTAAAATGAGCAAACCTGATATTCCAGGTCTATGTCCAAGTGTTATGCACAAGTCGGTTGAAGCCAATCCACTGAGTATACACAAGCCTTAAGTGCCGTATGACAGACCAAGACTGTGTTGTTCATTATTTAATTTTGAGACATTCACACTACTAGTCACACTACATCTACACAGAAGCAAATATTTTAAATTTGACCTGTCTTAAAAGATTGCTAACCTTTGTTTCACCTTCTGTCCTCGAACATAACTTCTTAAGGGATGTTTTTTCTTTGCAGAGAAATGCTTTCAAGATTAGTAAATTGTCTGTGGATGAGAGGCCATTTTGAAACAGAATTAAAATATGAACTCAGAGATCTGGTAAAAATTTATTGATTTTGCCAAGACAAAGCAATATGAGCAATAGATACCTTGTAATCTAGGCAAGAAAATACTCTCTTAATGAAATGCTGTTAAAATCCATCTAGAAATCTGCGCTACAATTCACAGTAAATGCTTGACAGCAAGAACCATGCTGTCCAGGTGGAACAATTAAATTTGTCTGAAAGTTTAAACACAGGTATTAAACACCAAGCAAAAGAGCATAACCCATCCAGAGACAGCACACTGCAGCAAACCAGAAAGAAAACAGAAAAAGAGAGTAAATTCAATGCCTGCCACAGATTTCTGAGAAATACTGTCAGAGCACTGGTAAGTCATAATGATATCTATGAATCAACTCCACTCTCTCCCAAAGCCCCCAAAATGAAAGTATTCCATATGCCCACCAGTTCAGATTGCTGAGAAAGGCACTGCCTAGTCAAATCATGCACATTCTCAGCTGTGTGCTGGCTCAGGATGCAAGTAACTCAGTCTATATCCCACACTCTATGTTTCTAGAGTCAGAGTAATAAGAATAGTAATGATAATAAATGGGGCCATATCTAGACAGTACTGCTGAGATTATCTGTAGACATCTCCCTTTATCCCTTTCTTCCTGCTCTTTCTACTACAGGTGAAAGCTCTTGCCAAAGCTGAAGATCTTGGGTGGCAGCATGCCCTTAACCTCTAAAAAAGCTTAATGCTTTTTTGAGCAGGCACTTCACGTGGCAGCAGCACTTCTGTGCTTCTCTTCTTGGTGCCCAGCATCTTTCTGTATCTCCAAGAAGTCTGCAGGACCAGCAGAAGGACTTGCCTTTCTCAGCCGCGAACTAGGATACACATGTAAAATATGACAATTGTCAGAGTTGATTTGCTGCTTCTCAGCAACATAGGTAAATTACAACTTTGACAGCAAAAATGAGAAGCATAGGCCTGCCTTTTCCTATCACATAAAAGTGAGGACAGAAGAGCAGAGGCAGCTCTTCTCGCTCAGAATAGTAATGTTGCTGGTTTATAATATCCTTGCAAATGATCATCCTTTTCAGAAAAATAGTTTATGCCTCCATAACTTATTGTCTGTTTTTATAGTATCAGTCAGGGCTTTTCCAGGGGGGAAACCAACAGCAAGTCCAAGACACTTCTGTCACTCACAAACAAGACTAGCTCCAATAAGCAATGTAGCCTCTATCTAGTACACAACTACATTATTGTGATAAATAAAGTGTTCAATGTTCCTATTTAATTGCTCCATTTAATTATCTCCCAATGCTCCTGAAAATGGGAGCAATTTTTCTATTACAGAAAATTACACAGAGTGAGGGGAAAAAAAAAAAAAGCCAATTCCTTTCCAACCTACTCACAAGAATCAGAGAAATCATAAAGATAGACTGAAAGAAGAATTTAATCTGAACATAAAAGAGCCAAAAGCAGAACAGGAGACAAGGATTTATTTATTTCCCAGGAGGAGGCTGGAATCACAGGCCTTCCACTGGATCTGTATTCCCTTCTAGGTGCCCACCATACAGAGGACTGTTGCTCTTTCCAGAGCAAGTGACAGACAGATTTGCCAATTATTCTGTCACCAAAACAGAACTGACCTTATCTGGTGTTTACCTTTCTTCTTTTGAGGGTACTTGTTCCCCCAAGGCGTTAGAAGTGGCCTAGTGGTGAGTACAGCTGAAGCCAGAAAAGACCACTCTGAAAAACATGGCACATGCTCCCGGTTGACACCTTCTCCGGGCAAGTACCACGGTGGCAATATAACCTCAGCTACATGGGAGATCATACCAGGGAGACCACAAGCATTACCTTGCAGCCATTAAATCTACAGCCATTAAATCTGCATGTGGCTCCCTGACTGAGCATGCATGCAGTGTCCAGCATTCATCTAGTATTTATCACTTTGGCAATAGGAAAACTCAGCAAAACACAGAGAAGGCAATTTCCATTTTTTTTGTATACATGTGCTCTTTTATTTACATTTGTTCTCATATGAATTTCTCATATTAATATTCATTAGAGTACTTCAGAGGAAGGTGGAGAAAAAGGAGAATGAAGACATCATTATACTCTATTATTACTTACCATATTGCCTTACCATTGAAGCTTCTATTTTTGATTTATGTAAAAACAGCCAAGAGGATTCCGAGCAGATGATAAAAACAAACCAAAGCTATTGCAGTGATATGAAAGTGAAAGCAAATTATTGTGCTGCAGGTATGGAAGGGAGATAAAATTTTAAGATTCCAGGAAAAGAAAATGCAGAAGAAAATATATGCAGTGAAAGACTAATCTTGTGAAATGAATTAATTTACTGAATTTTCTCATCACTGAAAGTTTAAAAGACTCACAGCAAAGTTACTTGCCAGAAAAGCCTTGACAGTCAGAACATACTTTATATTACTTAAAATTTCATCCAATTCAGATGGTACATTACAGATTAGAAACAATGCCCTTCACTACCAGTTTTCCTCTATGCAACTCTAAGACCACTTTACAATTCATAAGGGCACAGTTTCAAGAAAATTAAAAAGAAATTAGAGGTTACTTTCTTTTATTTCTTTCTTCTTCCTGTCCTCGTTAGATAAGATGTCTATGATCTTGACTGCTAAAATATATCAAACTCTTCCAATTTAAGAGCCCAACTCTGTTTTTTGTACTCTAGTTTTATATACCTGAAAAAAAGGCCCCTAAGAGAGACTGAGAAATGTACCACTGGCTGAAAAGAGGCACTGAAAAAAGCTGTTTCTATAGCTGAAACTGTAAGCTACAGCAGGTCTAAGGGTGATGAATCACCTGTGGTAACAGCCTCTGCATGAGAAAACTTTGTTTGCTGCACAGTCCCGTGAACCAGGTATCATGTCTCAGCCTTCACACCAGGCACTTTGTCACAGCAGCAAGAATGGAGTCTGAGCAGGCAATACAAAAACGTTTTCCCCTTCCCCTCCCAAAGAAAAAGCAACAGTGAGAAACTGAAAAAAAGTCATAGAGACAAGTAAAAAGGGGCTTTCCATAAACCAAGTCTCTGAAAGTGCACTCTGGATATATTGGTAATACCGGTACACGCGCGGAGGACAAAAACAATATGTTATGAATCAAGGCCCCAGAATGTGGCTTCAGCAGAAAGCTGCTATTCAAGAGGCAAAAGTACTGTACACCCATATCGCTGTACCCCCACACTGCTGCCTAAAACTCCCAAGGTCCAGCTCATACACACTCCCTAGAACACAGTAGGTCTAGATCAGATCCCAAGAGCCTGCCATCAGGAGGCAGGGAGCTGCCAGAGGCATAAGGAGAAGGCGATGGGGACAAGGGCACCACCTGGCAAGTTCCTCCTCTCTCCAGGCTGCAGCAAAGAGACTTTGTGGATGAAGCCCCTCACGGGAAACTCTCATGAGATCCTTCATGAGGCTTCTGTACTGCTCCTCCCTGAGCGAGACTTACCTAGGAATTATGCAATGTGTTGCTGTGGCTTAAGTATCAAGATATAGAGCTGCTACCTGCTGTGACCTCAGGGTAGCACATCCCTGAAGCACCCACAAAACAACCTGCCTTCCAGTTTAATTGTGCAGTGCTGCAGCATCCCTGGCTACTGAGGCTGGTGGAGGCCGGTGGGGCACTCGGAGACTGCCAACAAAGCAGATGCTATGGGGTGAATTCTGCTGCAGTCACACTTTCCAAAAAGCCCTCCAATCTGCACCTCATCACCTTCCCCATGGGAAGGCACACAAGGCAGTGTGTGCCATTGCTGTCATAAAGTAAAAGGAAGAAATAAAAGTGGGAGAAGTCAGGCTCAGTTCATGAGCGGGGACTAGGACCACAACCTTCGCATCTCAGCCTAAAGGTGGAACAATAATCTGTAAAGACATTAAATAAATCTGAGATTTATGGCAATCTCAGTCATGTCATGTCAAAGTCCACACATTCTAGCTCAATGAACTCAAGGTTTATCCCCTTTAAAAGTCTACTCTTACTGGAAAACTAAGGGGAAATATTTCTATTTGTGAAAGGCACAGACACATATAAGAGTACACAAAACTATAACATTATAGTTCAAGTTAAGAGGAAGATGCCAGTAAATGACTTTAGGTTTCTTTAGAAAATCACTAAAACTACACTAAAATGGAAGGAAAGTTACACCAGGTAAAGAGCCCAAGAACCAAAAATGAACCAGCTGAAAAAAAAAAATCAATGAGGCAGCAATATGCCTCAAAAGATCTTTACTCTGTAAAACTTTCTAGCTATTTTACATAAGAACAGAAGAACCTTTCTTTTTCTCCTCTTCTGTTAAAGATTAGTGTCCCTCTCTAAGGCATCATTGCACTTATATAAACTTTTAAAATACCAGTGGGAAGGGGAGGACGGAGGTGCACCAACCTTCTGGATTGCTCATCTATGGCTCGGATATATAAACCCAATTCCGCAAGTCTACCCCTACATTCACATGTTTGAAGAAATTAGATTTCTTTATGTCTCTTCCACTCACCTCTGCAAAATACCTAGTAGAAAAAAATTTGCTCTATTACACAATAATGCCAATTTACCAACAAAATTTGGAAAGGATTCAGATGACATGCACGTCCAAATTCAGCTTCCTAGTTATATCAGATGAAATAAAGTGACTCATTAGACCTCAGAGGAGTTTTTGCAGAACCAAAAAAAAAAAAAAAGTATGTAAGAAGAGAAACAATTTGTTTAATAAACACTTCATTACCAGGAAAACTGATAGGTGATAATAGCACTCAGTGTGGTTAATTGCTCAACAAAATTTTCTTTAGAGGACATAAATGCATTCAGCCAGCTATCAAATGATGGCATTTTTGAGAGGGCTCTAAGCTGTCTTTATAAAATTCTTCTTTTGTGTACTGAGGAGATCCTTCTACATTATCTCCAACTAAAAGTACAGTAATAAATTGGTTCACTGTTTCTGGCCTTGATGTGGACCCTGAAAACACAAATTCTCATGTTTAGCCTAATTTGTATATGTAAATAAAAAAATACTCAATCCCCGGCTTTTCATCCATGGAATTATTTCAGAGAATTATATTCCTTTGAAATAAGACTATTCTTCTAGCAAATTATTCAAGAACGTAGATTAAGTTCATACCATAGACTAATCTGAACTCACTTACCTGTACAGTCAATACTAAGTTTACTCCTGATTTAAGTAAATCAGTGTAAGGAAAAACACACTTTTTTTCAGTTTAACAACATGGTATGGTAATATCATTAGAGTAGATTTTTGACAGAATTCACTAAGATCACGCATGTGTTTAAAAAAGATAACAACTTTCTATGCAATGTTTTGTTTAGTTTCTCTTTTAATATTTTTCTAGATTACTTTAGATAACTAGAGTTGTTTATCCACAGCCTTTCCATTTTGCTATTCATCTTGCCCTATGCAAGGTATGGGTTCACTCTTAACTAAAAGTGACTAATCAGTTAGTGCAATACTGTTTCCTATCTAAGTTCCTCTAAGTGTCAGCGAACTTTTCTGCATCATATTTAGACATGTTTGCCACAATCTTTAATTGCCATTTTCTCATGTGCCTCTTTTAGAGTCATGGAAAGAGAACAGAAGTCTTCTATTTTTCTCTACTTCACTACTAAACAAAATAAATAAAATATAAATTATTAGAGCCACAGGAACCTTTTCTTCCTGTGTGTGTTGTGATTGGGTGAAATACATGCTCTTTTTCTGTTTTTTTTTTCTTTTTCTTTCTTTTTTTTTTTTTTTTTAAGCACTAAGGCTGAGTTGTTATCCTCCCTCAATGCATCAATGCCTTCAATTTTTTAACACTTAGATGAATTCTTTCTGAGGTACTGAGGTATTTTTCCTATACATCTCTCTGTACGTTACCTAGACGTAGAAAATTTCTTTTTGTTACACACATTTAAAAAAAAAAAAAAAAAAACACTGAGTGATATCTTTTTTTGCTCAGCATTCTCCTCTGCATGTAGTAACTAACTTCCCTGGTTTTGCTTGATTGTTCTTAACAACTCCCCATCTCCTCTTTAAGCTTGCTGTCATGTATTATTTGATTTTCATTCTTCAGATTCTCCTTTTCAGTAATATCCCTTATCCCAGATGGCAAAAAATATGTTCATTCAAAATAACTTCATACTTTCCTCACCTTTACAAACTTTTCTAGCACTGCTCTCCCTGTTGAGAGTGAAAGATTGACCAGAAATGCCATCCTGAACTAATTTTCAGAGTCTTCCCAAGATTTTGTTCTACATAAATCTTCCTAGTCAAACACAACCATTTAACTTTTCAAGAGTCTTGTTTAAATATATATATCATGATCAGACTTTCCCCACCCTTTTACTTTTGTTTCTCTTCTTTGTCATTTATATGCCAAACATTAATTTAAGATGCAACCTAAGAGGCTCTGAAGGAGTAACCAGAAAATGCCTGCAGTATGCAAGAGGGACTCTGGAGGACATTTGAGAAGGTGACTGTCATAGCTTTTGCTGTAATGTCAACCAGCAATTCTTAGTGTTAAAAGGGGTCATGGCATATATGAGTATAGGACATGTGATCTTCAGTCATGGGATGTATCAAGCCCAAACTACTGATTTTGAAATTTTAAAGGGGTATGGATCTAAACAGAGAGAACATCATCCTCGTTGACTAGATGGAGTCCTACGGTGATATCTCAGTAATTAATTGCTACATGTGCTAATATCAAAATTAAAAATAGATAAAAGATCAGAAATAGAACCCAAGGAACCAGACAAGAAAAAAAAAAAAAGCTTCCACTATTAATGATCATATAGCCAAGAAGGTGGCAAGGGGGAGAGGGTGCTATAATAAATCATTCTACAAGAAGAAGGGCTGCTGTGGGAGATAAAGAAACTGCACTAAATCAAGAGGCATCACCTTACCTCACTTGCTTCAGGTCTTGCCAAGGAACACTGTGCAAGTATCTGATGTATTCGTTCACAGGCCTTTTTCTTCCTTCACTAACTTGTAATTCTATTGCTTTTGATCAACTTTGGATAAACAGTAGTAAAAATATATTACCAAGTGTTATTCTCCCTGGCAGGACCCAGCAGCCTGAGCCCTAGCCAAACAGCAGCATCCCCAGCAAGCTTTGAGAAGTAACATGCAACAAAGATCGTACAGAGAAAGAGAATTCACCTTGCAAACAAAAAACATACTGTGCCACTTCCAGGGCCCAAAGATAGACTCTTATTTACTAGTATAACGTAGCCTACAATAACAGTGTTGTCAATAACGCCATTATTTCCTCATCTTGTTCTACAACCATCAATGGTTTTAGTCCCCTGATTTGCCTTACAATAATAGATGATGCAGGAAAACTTGGAGTATTGACTGCAAACCAATTATGTGGCATTTGCTCCATCCAGCTGCGTATCCCTTTTCTTCTTTTCTTCTGCTTGCTGATCACGTCAAAATGCTTTATACCAACAACACTCTCCCATTTGGCTTGGACAATTTCTGAAAGCCTTGTCCAACAGCGAGATGAACAGAGCAGGACAAATAGTGGAAAATAAACACTTTCCTGAATCCCGGCCCTCATTTTGATTCTGTTTTTTGTTGTTGTTGTGGTTTGGGTTTTTCGTTTTGTTTTGTTCCTTTCCCACATCCATTCATATGCATGAGTTTGTATTTGCATAAGTGCTCGGAATAAGGGTCCATACAAGTATTCATTCACATGCAAACAAGGGTATTCACTCTTGTTCCAAAAGTGTTTGCCCTCTCTTTACAAGGCTCAGTCACAAAGCAGAAAAATATCATGTATACCACCTGGCCAACAACACTCCATCAATAATATTAACTAGTCCAAAGGTAAAGTCAAAGCAAGTGGAGAGAATCACCTTGATGTTTACCATAGTGTCTCCATACAACTCCATCCTGCGAACACACACAAATCAGACTGCACACATGCTTCAACAAAAAGCAAAGCATGCTCAATAAAAAGGAAAGCCAAGTTAACTGCTTGAAAAGGAGTTGCTTCTGTCACAGTGCGTGCAGAGTGCCTTAACACCTAGCACAACTTTCCGCTGCCACATGGGCTGTTTCAAGGCTTTACCACGTATTTCCTCCTGATACACGGCAATAGCAAGCTACAACAAAAAGGAGAAACCTTCTAAGGAATGGTTGAGATGCTCACTTAGATATAAAAGAAGCAATATTCAAGTCACTGTCACTAACTTGTATAAACAAGTATTTGAACTTGCTTTTCTATAGTTATGGTAAACTGGACCATGGATCTCTTCTATGGCTGCTCTGTTACGCTCACCTGCTAAAACTAGAAAGATTTGCACACAATTTATTTTTATGTTTTCACTTGGTCAGCAAGCATCAGGTGAGATAAGTGCTCTGGAAAGGAGATTCAGATGCAAGTTCATCTTCCTAACTGCTGGTTTGCCAATGTGTCTTGACCATCGATTTTCATTTCTGAAGTACATTTAAACACTCCTGACAATTCATCTCCTGACAATAATGCATGAAGTTCTACATACAAGATAGAAATTAAGGATTTTAGCCACAGACTGCTAAAGGAAAACATTGTTCATGGACTTTTTCCTAGTTAATCCTTTGCTAGAAATTATTCTGTCAGTGATTTCATATATGCCCTTCCTGCTTTTTCCTCCATTCTCAAGAAACAGGTAACAGGTGATCTTACAGGTAACACGTAATTTTTTTAAACTATTTTTAAATACACTCTTTTTCAAAGAATCTAACAAATGTTATCTCCCATCTTGGTATCAGTTATGACAACTGCAAATATATTGACACAGGCTTCAAATCTGAAACTTATCCTTTGCACTTGTTGTCTAAAAAGAAAAAAATGCAATGATCAATATTAAATTTATACACATACTGAAACCTTCCCAGATCTAAAACACATTTGAATTTTTGAAAATATCTTCAGAAGAAACACTTTCCATTTCTTAGGAACTGAGAACGTACATATCACACACTGAGCAGTCTAAATTCTGAGAGGTAGCAAAGTAATGAGTCCACTAGGAAAAAGTAATGATCTCTCTATGTACTTCAAATAAGCCACACTGTGGTCTGCACTTCCCAGGAACCAAGCCCTAAATAAATCTGACTAAGCAGCAAAATCAAGAATCTGCTTCTTCATCTGTGGCCACAGCATCAAGAACTGTTTTAAAGACATCTGAAAATAGCTCATGAAACAACGGCAACTTAAAATAAAAATACCACCACACATTCTCACACATCCAAGAAACCAACTGATCAACCTGAGCAGAGAGAAACAAAAAGAAATGAGCATGAAATGTGGTTGCAAAGGAAAAGCCTTTTGCTAACATATCTCAAGATGTGCCATGGTGCTTCTTCATAAGATTGAGACAGTCCTTTGGTTAGTTCAGTAGTTCTCAACTTTTCAAATGAACCACAGTTTTTCCCTTCCCCACAAGATTTTGCACTTTCTGCCATTATTTGTGGTTGAGCTGCACCATTTTCTCCCGGATTTTCCCATTTTCCCATTTTCAAGAGATTTGCATGGCACTAGGCTGCAGCAATGATGAGGAGATAACACAAGACTTCTATTTCATACGTGTTTTGATAAGTATATTTTGCATGACCTTAATTTATCGCTTACATTACAAATATAAGCTGTGTTTGGATAGCAATTGATTTACAAAACAGACTTCATGCAGTACACACAAACGGACTCCTCTTACCAAATACGACTTTCTCAATGCAACAGCTTGGTGCAGAAGAGCATGCTGAGCCGAAAAGCAAATACAGCTATCTGATTAATTGATTCTGACCTCATAAATATTATACTTTGGGGGCTCTAATGGAACTTCCTGAGGGTAAATTGCATGGTTCACCTCATTCATTTATATCTCTGGCTGACAGATGTACATTATGAAATGTCACTGAATATGCTGGCAATAAATGAGGTATAACATTAGCATCTTGATTCTGTTTTCCTGAAGGAACGCTTTTGTTAAATGAATCCCACACCAGTAAAAATAATATTCTCTAACATGTATATGTCTTTCTATTTTAATCAATCTCCCAGAAATACATATTGGTCTTCCAAAAAACACAGAGCCCTGGTAAATTAATAAAACAAGCTGCTCTTTTGATGTGCATGTCTCCATTGTGAAACTATATTGTTGGCGAATATTAGACTGTGACAAGCATTTGATAGCACAGTAGTTGCACTAATGTTATGGTTATCATCTTTACTACCATTCAGCGAAACACAATTAAAATACAGTGAAGAAATTGCTCCCTTCTCCCACCCAGACATAAATGAAACAATAATTCTGTGTTTGTAGACAGTGCACAGAGTCCCCTGACCCACCACACTTATTTAGATGTTATATCATATTGGTTTATTTTTTATTTTATTGCCATTTGAGAATGGTAAAACTATATGTAGTGGTCTAGGAAATAACAGCAAATAAGCAGGGTGCTTGCAGTATAATGAAATGACATGTTGTGGTGCATTCCAAGGGAATTCCTAAGAATGTGTGTCACGCTACTGCAAGGTGCAAATTCCAATAACCCATTAATCCTGGCCACGAATAGGCCATGACTGCAAAGGTAACTTTGGTGAGGGAAAGGAGGAAGGGGAGGAGGGGAGCAGAGGGAGGGAAGAAGGATGAGGGAAGGGGACAGAGCTCCTGGCAAGTGCAGTAGTTAAAGGAATAAACCATCCCTTTGGGATTAAACCTACTTTTAACTATCCCCTTTCTTCTCACCCTTAAGACATAATTGTTATAAAAGACAGCACTGGAAAA
Source organism: Nothoprocta perdicaria (assembly GCF_003342845.1). Taxonomy (NCBI): domain Eukaryota; kingdom Metazoa; phylum Chordata; class Aves; order Tinamiformes; family Tinamidae; genus Nothoprocta; species Nothoprocta perdicaria. The sequence continues at coordinate 455,388 of NW_020455604.1, forward strand.
ATGTGTAATTTCTCTCTCACTAGTCATCGACAGCTATTGAGGGCTAAGAGCTGCTCCATCAGACACCATTCCCTCTAAGGTGGCTTCTGCAGAGCCTCGCGACGGCTGCCTGCTGCACCTCTGCGCAAGCGAGCGCGTTACAGGCAGCAGACGACATCTGCACTCTCTTCCCGACCCTGGCTACGGGCACATTCCCTTCTACCAACCCCCTTTTTTAGCTTCTCCAATTCCCTTTCCTGCAAGGAGAGTGAAGGAGAGAGGCCAAGTGAGGAAAAACAGCCATTACAGGGCTTTGTCATGGCTGCAAACAGAGGTTGAAAGTCACAGAGTTTGTGCCTATGTATTTATTGATCTATTCTCAGGCCCAGATTGCCTCTGTGCTGGAAGGGGACTGCAAAGACCATTCTGCCCTTGCTCACAAGAGCAGGGTCAGCTGTCACCTCACTCCTTACACTCTGTGCTTTCAGAAAGGCTAGGGGGCATGTGCTGGACGCAAAGAGCACCATCCAGCAAAAAGAGCAGAAATACAAGGCACCACCTCCCTGCAGCACTGTGAATGCCTCCAGGCAAGGCCAGGCTCTGGATAAAGTTGGTGACAAAGAGAGTGACATCTTTGGTGGACAAGGACATCTAGGCTCCAGGGAAGTGGATACTGTGCGAAAAGCCCCTCTCTGCTTCAGTGTCATTGACTTTGCTCTGTCAAAGTCATGAGTCAGGCCTTGTAAAAATCATGGGTTTTTTTTTTTCCTTTTTTAAAAAAAGCAAAGGAGAGGAAGAGAAGTGACTTGTAATTTCTGTGGCATTACCTTCCTGCTCGGGCTCTATATTTCTTGAGTTTCTTCTGCTAACAATGATGTGATTCCTGGTCACAATGTCTGTATGTTAGGATGCTTGCTAGTGTTGTTATCTATTAAGTTTGGTGTGGATATGCATTCAAGACCTGTAAACAGCATCTCTACTTCAGAAAAGAGTCATTACAAGTAACATATGCTTAGGTTCAGATGAATACATAAATGTAAAGATGTGAGCAGTATGATCATGGTTTTATTGGTTAGGTTTTTCTGCTATTTAAAGATACTTGCTACTTCTGCTTCTATCTATATTTCACAACTGGAAAAGACAAAATGCCATAGGAGTAGGTCTAGATAAAACAAGGGAGCTACCTCACCCCATATTGCCTCAGGACAGTGGATATCATCACACGTATGGTGACCTTGCTAACAAACCAGGGTCACACTTACGCAGTACCAAGTGCCATAAATCTCACCGTGCTTAAGGCTTATCAGCCAGGGTCCTCTGAGACTGCCTAGAACTTCACTTTGTGCTGGGAAGGGACCCGGTTTTCTTCGGGCTCAAACTCCACCACCACTGTGAGTCAGGAGGGATTTCACTAGTCAGAAGCTACAAATATTACGAAGGGGAACGTCCCTAATTCTCTCCAGCAGTGAGCAGCCATATGAATACATATATACCAGCTTTATCATCTGAAATCATCGTGTGGAAAACAGGTCACTTCAACGGGGAAAGCGTGCACTTCAAAAAAGTGAATCATATCACACTCATGCTTAATGTACAATGTCTAGACAGTATTGACTGTATGTTCTGCCTGTCCTTCCAGGGAAAGGCATTAGCTGAGAGACCTGAAGCTATGTTGCCATAAAAGTCTACAGGCTTTTTTTGGACACAGCTTGCTTCCTGTGCGTAAAATTTGCCGACCGGGCACTGCAAGCGATACGGCCGCACACACCTCACTAAGGCAGGAGGAGGAAGGCAGCGGAAGGAATCTTTACCCATCTGTAAAGACCTGTACTTGCTTTGCAACATTTTGTATCTGATAGGAATAATGAGATGTATTTACATAGGGCACAGCTTATTTTCCTTTAAAAATATCTAATATACTAGCTTTTAATTTTCATCACTGAACCTCAACAGCAATCTTTAAGATAAAAAAGGTCAATATCTTTCCTTCTTTCACATTTTTTTTTTTTACTCTTTAGACAGTAGCAGATGTTTTTAACCTCACAGTTTTACATTTCTTGTAGCTACTTCAGTGTTTCATATTCACCACAAACTTCTATAAATGGCCCAGCCAAAACATCATTAATTCTCCCCGCATCAGCCCACTGTGCGCTGAGGGTACAACAGCCAGGAACATGAGCTGCCCTCATGCCCGATACTTGCTAGGCTGAGTTTGCTTTCTTCAGAAATCAGCTGCTTTATTTCGAAGAAGGCAAGTCAAGGCCCAGAATGGCCAGTGCCCTTCATGGCACACAAGCGCCCTTATAAAAAGGGCATTTACTCGACCAGCAATGTTTAATTGGTTTTTATGGCCACCAATAGTGTCACCCAGTTCTTTATATTGTTGCCGAACAACAGCAAAGATACATCACTCGAAGCTCCTCTCTTCTCCAGTGACATTTCTATTAAAAACAATTCTGCACTGCTCTTAGAAAGGAAGCAAGGAAGCAAGGAAGCTTTAACTGCACAACCAGGTTCCTTCCTTTTCAAGCTGGGGACTGAGCTGTTGTGTTACTCATTTCTCCTTTCCTCCTAATGACCAAGAGACACCTTGTTGCAAGCATTTGCAGCTTTCTTCCCCTACTATCTGTAATTCAACAATTTTCCCAAGAAAGTCAGGCACCGGATAACTTTTGGTTAGTTCAGCTTACGTATCTTTGGAGGGACAGCAGGGCAGAGCAGGAGGGGTGACAAGACCAAATACACATCACAGAATCAAAGAAGAAATAAACGGAACTTGAGACAAGTAAATTAGCAGCCTTGAATGCTTAGCAATAATACAAGAAATGCTCTCCGCACCAGACAGAACAAGTATAATCTGGAAACCAGTGACATTTACCACACTTTGTTAAAGATTAAGATGGATATTCTTTATGAAGCAATAGTGTTCATGAGATGAAGGGATGAATGCTTGGCAGGCACCTATCACTGCATACATTCACAGTACCAGAGACTAGCTAGGCAAAGCTAACTTACAGGAACAGAGAAGAATGAATAAAACTAAACCACAGTTGTTACACAGAGCAAAGTTTATCACCCCTCTGTGACCTTCTAATTTCCAGTGAAGAAAAAAGAAACAGTGTCAGCCACTCCATGAGGCCACTAAACAAACCTCCGCATGTGAAACCACACTGTTTATCATTTTATGTTTGCCGGCACTGGAAGGTGGGAGTGCAAAACAAGAAACCATAACCGGTCTTTACTTAAAAGTACATTTATTTTCTGTAATACTGAAATAGCCCATAAGCTACAGCCCTCCAAAAGCAAGCAAGAGAGCTTTGTTTAAGCATCTATGAATGAGTTAACTTTGGTCTAAGCCAAAAGCCTCCCCATATTCTGAAGTTTATCCCTGATTAGCCACGGCTGTTTCCACTTGGCCTCCCTGCCAGCAGAGCTGATCTGGCTGAGCTTTGCCCTTCTTTGGCTGCTAGGCTAGACCAAATCACATCTTTCTAAGTATGAGAAGACGCAGACAAAAGAAGGAAATACACCTCTGAAACATGAGATTTTGCTAACTCCTTCCAAGGCTACTTATTCTCCCATTGCCTGGATCAGTGCACATAATCCACATTTTTTTTTTTTTTTTGGTATACACACATACACAAGTTCACTAATCAGTTTTAATCCTAAGTGACAGAGTTATCTCCATAAATCTTTAGTGAAATAACACACTGCTGATTTTACAAGGATCAATTTTGCCAAGCTTTTGTCAAGCTTACTAGCTTGAGTTCTCTATTCTGTATGCTGCCTTCAAACCCACACGCTGCCTTCTGGTAGTAAACTTCTAGGAAAGGCAAAGCCTAGTTTCAGTGCTATTGCCTTGCCTTATGTCCTGCAACTGACCAGCTCCATTAGTGCTCGAATGCAAATTAGGAACCTAAGGCAGAGAAATTAGTTTCACAGACCACATCTGGTGCATCCTACGCCAGGGGCCCAAGGCAGCTGTGGTAACACCCTGCTGTACACCCAAGGGGATGCCACAAGCAGGTCACATTGTTGGTTCCCAAAGGGCAGAGACAAGAGGGCAGAGCAGGAAAGAAGGCATCATGTCATCAGAAAGGTTTTTCCAGCAATTGATGAAAATGAACTGAAATGAAAATGAAAAAGAGTGCTTTAAAATATAAGCATGCAAGTGTCTTGAGCAAACCACAGGGCAAGAAAGTCACTAATCAGTAGATGCTTTGAGACAATTGCCAGAACAACCTCAAAAGTTTTGGTTAGAAGGGTAAAGATACAGAACTTCAGAAAAACTTCAAAACACTCATCTTCTCACAGACACAAGTCAGCTTTCAACCTTAGAATAGATCCCCAACAAGCACTGAAAAAATGAATTCCAGATCCTGCCTTTAAATTCCAGATCCTGCCTTTGATTTCCTCATTTCAATTTACATAACCAACCTGAAAGGGACTTAGAAAAGAGAGGCAAACGCTACAGAGAGGATTTGCATAAGTCATGCTGGAGCAAGGATGCACGCTGGTCTTCAAAGTGGCACCACGAGCCACGAGCTCTTTCTTCCCCGGCTCATTTTTTTTTCCGGAGTGTGCCTTGTGCAGAGTTGCATGGGAAAATGCTGCCCTCCAGTGGCACTCCCTGGGCTGGTGGGACAGCTTGGGGGGCTCCTGCAGGCCGGGCTTTCACCCCTAAGGGCAGCAGAGAAGGGCGGCAGGAGGGATGCAGGACCTGCTGGCACCTTGTCCTTCACCGGCAACTCAACGCCAGGATGAGGCGACTCTGACCACTCCTCGGAAAATTAGTCACTCACTTTAATCATAAACAAACAGACTCTCTGTTCACTTACATGCTTGAAAAATCCTATTTTTTTCGTAGTAGTATGAGAATACAACATTATAAATAACCAAGAAAACTAATATATAATTTTAAAACACACTCGGAAAGATTAAAGTATGAAAACACTGGTGATTTTGAGTGGAAAATAACTCATTTTTTTCCTTACTTTTCTTCCCCAGTTTCTAGACATTCCCAGATTCTCAGTCTTTGCATTCTTACATGTTATGTGTATTTAACATTATTCATCAAGATGGGGAAGGAATTTCTGTAACCATTACGTGATGGTTTGCAGTCCTGCAGCTGAGTTTTCAGATCCTATTAAGGCACTGGGGAGAGATCCATCCACCACAGCTTGACAATCCCGCTACAGGTGAGGAAAGTGCATTGCTACAACCAGTGACCTAGCCCGTGCTGTGCCCTTTGACGAGGGGCAGAGATCTCTCTGCAGAGACACAGGAGCAGTCCCCATGGTGCCCTCTGCACACAGGAGGCCAGTTCAGCCCCTTTGCTCCGTGCCTGCTCACAGACGCGCGACACGGAGCACAGGGCTCCCTCACACCGGTCGCCTCCCTCCTCCCTGGCTCCTTTCCCCACGGAGGTTTCCAGCCTGCACAGCCAGTTCACAGGAGAGCTTCTCGCCCTGCTCGCCACCAAGACGAGCCCAGGTAGCCTCACACCAGTACTCGCTGGCAGGCACAGGCTCCCCAGGCCTGCTATCCAGCAGGGACCAGAGGGCTCCCACTGCAGGAGCAGGAGCAGCCACCCAGCCAGGGGAAATCTTGTCTGGCTCTGCTGCTGCAGCAGAAGGCGAACAGGAACAGGAGGACAAGACTGCCAATGTGCCAAGAGAATGCCTACGTGTGGGCATAAGCCTGCAGACTCCAGCAAGGACAGGGAATCCACTTAGGTTGCAATACTTCACAGAACATGGCTTTGCTATAAACAAAGAGGCCAGAGAAAGCAGAGCTCCACATCTGCAGGCTCATCAACCCATGAGCAAGCTGTAATTTGCCACATCTGCTGCCACACATGTTGCATAGAACCTCAACTTCTCATTTGGCAATTCCTTTTTCAAAAATTTACCTATGCATTATCTAGTCTATTCTTTATTTTGCAAACCTCCCAGACATTCAGTAGTTTCCACAAGTTTTATATTTCATTTGGAAGGAAAGAAGGACATTGAATTCATGCATTTCCTTGGGTTGGAGCAATCTGGCAGAGAAAAAACATTTAGTTTGGATACAATCATTAACCCCCATTTTTTCCTCAGATTTCAAAATCAATATACACTTCTACTTTTCAAACATTTTGCACACACAATGCATCAGAGATGATTGCACAGACCTGCTCCTACACTGATAGACAACGGCCTCATCAAAAGAAATGGAAATATTGCCTTGGGATCTTGTGCACAATTTGCCAGTGTTAAAGGATACAGTCAGACTAGGGGGCTGTGTGGATGTTTCTCAGACCACTGTACATAACTGAGACAAAACACTAGGTCCATAGATCACTTAGCCATGCTGGAATGCAAGACATGTGACAAAAACAAAGGGAAAAAGAAAAGCATGCTAATTTTCAGCTGCTACATTGTGCTATACATGTTAAAGTCTATACTGCATTTGAGAGCTTCAAGGTTAATCTTGTGCTGAAGTCCAAAAATGGGAAGATAAATCTACAATTTCTGCCTCTGTAGGTCCCCAGAAAAGAAAATGAACAGACCAAACAACTTCTACCACTGTAAAAATGCAATTTGGTCTCTGTTTTGTGTTCTTCACTCCCAGTATGAATCATTTTCAGTATAAATCATTTTCAGTAATAAACTCCTGCTAATTTATGACAATCTATTCATACATATGGAAGTATAGCCCTCCAAACTCACAAACTCCAGTTCTGAATGTAAAGTTCAGGAAAGCCTATTTCTAGTTTTGAAATTTAAATACTTGGTCACTTCAAACCGATATAAATAGTTCAATTTTAAATCAACCAAATCATCAATTGGGGCTTTCCCTTAGGAGACAGGGTCATTACAAGTGGATACAAGATCTTCAGAGTCATGACCACTACCCGTGGGATAGAAATTTTTATACTCTATAGGATAACACTAAAGAGACTACACCCTCAATAAGCCTTTTTGGTTAAATTATGGCTAAATATACCTATATATATATAGGTATATATACCTATACCCATTTATTCAAGAAACCTCTCCTAATTTCCCTTCACAAAATGTTTTCCTCCCTATCAACAAAAAATGTCCCACCAGACATTTTGCAAAATTCTTGATGACTCCTGTTTTCTGAGCATCTACTCTGAAGAGATATGATTTTACACTTCACAGAGGTGTTGTTGCAGTATGTTTTAAAAGGAGGATGAATTATCAAACTATGAGAAGAATCTCCTCAGGGTCTATCTAAAAGCATTAAAATCCAGCAAAGTTCAAGACAGATTTACATTCTACAATGTGAATTCTACATTTTTTTCCCTTATTTTTTACATATACTTTTTATTACTGCTAGTTATGTAAGTTAGGATCATATAATTTTATAGGATTCAAAAAAAAAAATATGAGTGTTATCCCAACCTGCTCACTTCTGCTCTGCTGTTACAGGATTATCTCTTTCAGTGGTTGTCATTAAACTCATTACCGCACAATTTAATCACAGATGCTTCCAAAAAAAAAAAAAAAAAACACTGAAAGCAAAATCTCACAATCATGTCTGAGCACATTACATAATAGATTAATAGAATGGAAACTTCTAATTTCCAATCAATAAGATCGAGCAAATTATTTTCCTGGGTAGCCTAATTACTGTGAAATATCTCAACCAAAACCTCTTCTAAACTCCATCCATCTGTCATTTATTGCATGCATCTTTGTCTGAAGTAATATCCATTTATCTACTACATTTAAAATAATGGAACAAATTTGTTTAATCGTTATTTATCAAAATGCTTCTTGAAAAAAAAAAAGCCATAAAAAAAAGCAACTGTTGCATCAAATAGGAAAGAAAAAACACTCCTATGTTGATGCACTTCAACAGTTGTAATACTGCTCTCAAAACTTTTGATGTGGACATCAAAAAATGAATACAGGAGGAAAAAATAGCAGCTTCTCTAATTCCAAGGATCAAAACCTCCTCTGCTCTTACAAACATTTTCTCTTGAAAAGAAATGAGCAAGCTTTACAAAAAAAAAGAGCAGGCTTATCTTTCACATTGAAAAGAAAAAAGAAAAAAATAGAGAAAGAGGAAGCAGAGACAATCAAGGGAGAGGAATTAGGAACCTCAAGCAGACTAATTACGCAGAGGGAAAGGGAACGAAGAGGTGCTAAACTTAATTTGAGGCTTCCAGAAGAAAGACATCCACTGAAAAAACTGGCCACCTCTTGTTTGATCCTCTGGAGAACTTGCCTCACTGTGCCTGTGCCCAGCACCTCAACAAGGGAGCAGCTCCATGCCCTCTTGGAGAAAGCAGCACTGCAGAGCACTGCCCTGACTGTCCTAAGGACCACTGCTAACAGCTTCCTTACCCCGGGGGTTTTCCCCCCACACAGATTATCTGGCTAATCTGTTCCTTTACCTTTCAGAAATGTTTAATGAGACTGTTCAAATTGCAGATCGCTGCTAATTTGGCTTGTTTGGATTGCAAGAGGGTTATCAAGGCACAATTGTTATCAAAGCACAGCCACCATGCTGGCACATCGGGAGGAGAGGTGACCTATGGAAAACAAGCATAGGGTATAGCTGGCAGCAGCAGCCTCTTCAGCCAACACAGCACAACTAGAAGATGACATGTCCACTTAAGAGGAAACTCACGTGTTTCATAAGACAGTTTATCAAGCCAAACCACAAAGCATGTTTCATGGTGTTTCCATCTGCAGTCTAACCCAACATGCCATGAAGGGACACCACAAAGGGGAGAGTATGCAAGTCCCCTTCCCTGGAATAGCCCACCGGTGGGATTCGCCCTGCTGACAGTGACAGTTTTACACATTGGGCAAAGTCCCTGAAGCAGAGCTAATATGCTGGAGTTCCTTGATGGAGATCAGGAGGTGTGGGCTTCCACCTCCCCCAAGCAGTTTTGTTGAGCTACACAAACACACACAAAGGCAACTCAGGATACAACCATTCAACTAACAGCGTCATTACTAAACCACATTAATTCACACTTAAGGCAGGCTCCTGCCACATGAAGCAATGAGAACAACATAGTGCTCAGCATTTCCACGCCTTGAAGAGTCCTGCTGTTTGTCTCAGCTTTCTGTTCATAGCACTTCACTCAGCATTTATATCAACTTTCAAGCACTTTGCAACACATTAATGAGCAATACAAAAAAATAATAAATAAATGGAATAAACTGCCATAATATAACAAAGAAAAAGTCTAGAGGATTGTTCTGCCCAGAACTGTAGGCAGTAAAGGAGTGCATCAGAAAAATAACACAGGGTCAAATTGGAAACACAAAAAGCACCTTAGTATCTAAGTCCATACTGTAAAAGCAACAGTGAAACCATTAGGAGTCACAGTTGTATTTAAGTACTCACCTGTCCTGGATACCTCACTTCAAAATGTGAGCTCTCACTAATCAGCTTTAACCCTTCCTGAGACTTCATCAGACTGTCATGCTGACTCCTCATGCTGGTCTCTTATCAGCAGATGCCATAATAAAGAACTGTCTTGGTTTAGCCACCCTTTGGGCCTCCATTTCATTTCTTACACGAGTTGTCTCAAGTATCAAGGCTGTCTGGAGTCTCCCACGCACAAGAACACACAACCTTATGCTCATTGACTGCCTGTTCCCAGGGAACATCTCTGGAAGAAAAATAGCCCCCCTGAGATCAAATAACAAAGAACTCTATATTGAAAGTGTAAACCAAGTTGCACAGTATTTTGTTTAAAATACACATCTCCAGGGACAGTGCAGTATCTTTGATACAAATTGCTATAAAGAAAACAGATGCACTTTAAAACAGACAGTAGGGAAAAAAGAACACTTCAACTGAAATAAGACAAATAATGAACTTAAGATTGCAATGAGCTATGCCAAACAGCATTAGGACAGTTAGGAGTGGGTTTTTTTTCCCCAGATAGCAGAGCAGAGTTAATAGAAAGCTTAAATAGAAATAAATCTGAAATCTCAGTCACTGTGGGGTTGGGAGAATATACAAATGAAATATTATATACTGGCCAGTGGATACCCTTTTACTAGGGCAGCCAGCATTAGTCTCTATTTGAAACAGGATATCAGGCTAGCTAGTCATTTAGTCTAAGCAATACTCTTATTCTTCTCTAAATTCTTCTTTTCTATTCTTGTATTCTGTTCATAAGATCTTTATATATGGCTCAAAGGGGAGAAGTTTAAAATTCCATATTATAGGCATGAAAAAGATTTTAGAGGAAGCACAACTATACTCTAGAAGAATTACAGCATTTCTTTTTCTTTGTCCTTGTATTTTATATGTGGTTGGACAACTTCATTGCATGCTAATAAGATTACACAGCAGAACCCAAACCTTTAAGGAATTATTCAAAAAAGACAGCACTCCAAAAATCCTGTATCTGAAAAGTTGTAGCTAGTGAATCCCACATGAGAAATTGGTTTTATAGATTTTATCATTTTTGGCTCTTTCTTGAGTCAATGGTTGCCTAGTTTACAAGCTGAACAGTACAGAGTTTACAGTTTACCAGTTCAACAGAGAAACATAGAAAATGGAAATGCCTTGCAACAAGGTAACACTTCTTCCGAAAGATTTTTGATCCCAAACCCATGATGAAAATGTCAAGAACCTATGTCCTTGGCAGGTATCTGGTTTCCTTATCCGTCACACTTAGGAAGATGACATTTTTGACCAAGAAAAAAATAACTTTTTCTTGGATACCTACCAGCACTGATGAAATACAGCACTGGAATACTTTATGAAAATGTGTTATTTCTGTGAAAATAATATTTTTCTACCAAAAACTATTCTGGTTGAAAGCATGACTGTCTTTGCTAGTAGCATATCCACACAGCAAATTCAGAAATGAAAACTAAATCTTGTATGTAAATCTCTGGGGTACTGTTTACATAAAAATACCTGGAAACAAGAGTACTTATGTCATTGAATTTGGCATCTCCATGTTTTAAAGTTACATTTTCGCCATTCGGGAGAAAAAAACTGTTTAGACAATTCCAGTGAGCAGGAATTAAGCTCAAATCATAAGTATTTACTATGATTTAAAAAGTATTAAAAATGAAAAACTCTATACACATTCTAATTTACATCTGCTTTACTCTTGCTATGTGATTATGTTGGGCATCTGTCTACAAACATTCACACAGAAAAATATTCTAAAAATGCCTTAATCTGTTTGCAATTTATTTCAATTGCCTTTGTCACAAAGAGTTTGGTTAATTCTATGAGCTAAAAGTGCACAATTTAAAGTGTTATTCTCTAACTGCTACTAAAAGTGCTTCAATAGTTATTTGAAGGAAAGACTAAGGAAGGAAAGACTAAGTAACAGGCTTTACAGATACCAACCCTTGTCCTGCCCAAGCCTGCTCCTACAAAATGTCCTTACTCCCTCTGGCTGCAAATGCTCTGTCCTGAAGAGTTTAGCTTTAGAAGGTAAAATACACTATAATACTTTTTGAAAATCTGTGCCCCTTATAGCCATGAGTTCACCTGATGTAAGCAAAAGTGAAAAACATTTTTTTCACTTTTTTTTTTTTTTTAGGCCTTTTTTTTTTCCTGCAAGAACAGCAAATCTCATGGAAGGACAACAGTGCGGGATTGTATATGCTCCAGACTTTTATTACCTAAAACTTGGATGCATAACTTCCTACACTAGTGCTTATAATCACTTTGTCAAGTTCACTGCAGTGACTAATTCTGCTACGTTTACAACTTGTTGATATAATTAATGTTTAATAGCTCTAATTTTAAAGGGTGTTATCTGGGACAGATATAAACCAGATTTAAGCTAACATAAGAATACACAGTGAACTGTACTCATTTAAATGACAGACCTTTAGTTAAAATGATACATCTGTCTTTGGTTACAACCTTCAGATTACAAGGAAGATATAGAGGATATTAGAAGGGGGTGAGTATGTATTTAGCAACTGAAAAAAAAAAAGTAAAAAAAATTGTCGTAATAAATTCAGACTGGGCCCTTCATGAAAATAGAAAAATCTACACCACAGAGTTTGGCTGCAAAATTCACTGGAGATGCAAGAATCACATCTTTATCTCTAATCACAGTCATGCCTGTCATGAGACTTCTTAAAGGCAAACACAGTGATACAACTCTCAGTGATTTCATGTCCTTCATGCTTTTCCTCAATCTGCACATAGAAATGAATACTTAAATAAGCATTTGTGTAAGTGAACATAATACTGTGGCTGCAATTATACTTCTCTCATATAGTGTTGCTCATTTATCTACTCACCACCATGAAATTACACCCAGAGTTTAAAATAATTTACTACTTTCAAGCTGGGAAGAAGTAGTATATTGTCTCCTTTAAGAAATTTCAGAACAACCACTCTTGAAACTACAGTGATAATTCCCTTCAAGACAAGAGAAAAAGCCAAACCCAGTCAACCGCGATTTTGATCCAAACTTGAGAAATTTGATGGGACTGATACAAACTGTTGCACAGATGCTGCCAGACAGAGTGTTTAAGAAAGAACATGTATGTTCTTGAAGTTTTGGCAAAGCAAACCCTTCATGTGGGGGATTAAATCTCTCAAACAGGATGGTCAGTTACTATCTGAATGGGAATGGGAGTCTACATCACACAGGTCCAGTAGCATCTTCAGCTGGATCAGGAGATACTCCATGACCTGCTGTTCAGCAGTCATTCTTTCCAGACAGCCCTATGTGACAACCCAAGCACATGCTTAATTCACCACTACTGATTCCCTTAAACCACATACAAAACATCTAACCTGCACACAGAAGGGTATCCTATAGGACCATTACTGCATCTGCAGGAATAATTTCTATTCACTATCTACAAGCAACCAGATACAACTGGATTAATTTTGGACCAGAAACCACCTGGGCGTCCTTGGGACACTTGTCTTCTCCAGGCAGCATATCAATCAATCAATTTAACTGATTAAAGAAACTGATCTAGGCATAGGCAGAGCTGCCTGGAGAAAATCTTCACGACAGGCAGAAATACTCACCTAGTGAGGCCTAGTCTTCAAATACTGCACCAAATACCAGCCAAATACTTTGTTCTGAAAGTGGCTAGGAGTTCTGCTGATCACTGAGTTTCAAGTCAGCACATTGTGTCTAAGCAGTCTGTCATCTCATCTATGCAGATAACCAGATGGCAAGTTCCTGGACCCAGCATATTACTAACTTCAACAGAGGTGTGGACACAGGCTCAGCCCGGGTACCCACTTAAAGTGAGAGTTACAGAAGAGGCTTTCCAGAGAACGCTTCCACTACCCATCCTGGCCTGCAGTCAGGCTTGTCCAGGCTGCACTACAGGGTTGCATTAGATTCAGCAGCACAAACGTTTGCAGCATCATCTTACAGAGGAGAAACTCAAAGTCTGTGTTTCAAAGCAGAAAATTTGCCCTTACAGCTCCACAGCTTGCGTGAGCATATGAAATTACCACAAGAGATGCCTTATAGCTAAGCTCTCTTGGATATAAAGAGTATAGAACATAGGCAAATAGTAAAAAAATAGTATTCTTCAGTAAGTAAAATCTAATCTTTTGCAGTGTGTCTCTTGTGTTTCAAATAATTTTTTCCCAAAGATAAAGATAACAATTCTTTTAAGGGAAATGTGCTAGAGTCTTCTAGCTAGCACTGAACTTTAAGAGCAACAAAATACTCAAGAAAATATGCATCACATTTATGAATGCTTGGTATGTAAAGGAAGCACAATATATGGCAATTCTTATTTCCTGACTAGAATATTAATACACTACAGTAGCATTTACTCTCATGGTTGCTAACGTGACTCAAGACAGTCATATGACAAAACAAAAACACTGTGTCTAGTCCTGATTACTTTATTCAAATACTTAATGCAAACATACCGGCAAGGCAAATAAGGAGTTATATTTGGATTTCACTTCTGCTATTCCAGTCTCAGCTCATGAACTACACATGAAGGCAATCTAGAAAATACTGGATGTTTAATGCATAGGACAAACATGCTGGGGCACTCAACCACTGGCATCTTGAATAATTAAAATTACTGCTAATTACTGCTAACATTGACAGCCCCCTATATCAGCTTCTGAGAGGCAGATGTATGCACCTCACCTGCACTTACAGGAAATGACATGATCACTCCTGCATTAATGGTTAGTCCTAACCCCAAAGTCTTGAAAATCCATTACATCAGAAACTGGGTGAGTTCTCATGCATTGCTGCCAAGATACCAACCTTCTGGTATAAGAGAAGCTTCAATTCTTTATGTTTGTTCCAGGCAGAATGTTCAAAAACACGGAGGGACAGTGAAAGAAAGTGCATCAAAAACAAAATGCAAGCTATTTTGTAGGCATTGGGATGGCAAAAGATCAAAGAAACTGCTTTATCACAAATTAACAGGAAAATAATTTAGAAGGATCTTTCTACTCAATTTATCATCTATCTTTATTTCAGGTTGGACTACTGCATCCAGGACAAAATTCACCCCCAAGCTGTAGGTTCAAAAATGAAGATGTTCTGTCTAAAGACTGCAGTGCCCAAGGATGAAGCAGCATAGGAAGCCTTCCCTTTGACTGGTAGTGGCAAATGTATATATTGTGTAAGGTACTGGGTCTAGATTATTTCATATTCCTTTCATTCTCTGTAAACAAGGTTATGCAATAATCTAATTGTCTAGACAGAGATTTATCTATCAAATGTTTGAACGTCCATGTAATGCTTTCAGTAGCAATTTGGCAATCTGCACCCCTCCTTTTCTCTATGTCGTATGATTCCTACTCTGCAGCCTTTGAACTTCCAGTTAGATTCCAAAGCCTTTGATCACCTCGATGCCTGGATTTCCCTGGCTGTATTCCCCTGCTCAGCTTTGGTGAAAAAGCAGTTGATGTCTTTTATGCTCCACTCTTTTTTCAACCTTCTTTTTTGGGGGGATCAGATGCCAAGGCGTTCTTTTCTGCCTTACCTGGATTGAAATGAGAAGAATCATGGGCCATGATGTTTTGGGGTATATACGCTCCTAACAAGAATCTTTTCTACAACATACTTTCCTGAGTCCATATGCTTTGAACACAAAACTTTCTAAATCTTCGCTTACCCTTTAAATCAAAGCATTTTTCTAGATATTCATGCTATAAACATCACATTAATTTGTCTGGGTTTATGTTAACGGGGCAAGCATTATACTGAGATAAGATTTACATGCTTAAGATGGCCCAATCAGGGCACAGGCATGCTGAATCAAGGTGAAAGCTGTTTTCCTTGGCTGTTGATATCAACACCACAAACAGGCTAAATACCACAGACACAGTCCTGAAAATGTATTGCTATCTGTCTAGGAAACCGCTCTATTTTTAATGTATACAGAGGTTAAACTACTAACCAAACATTCGCTCGTGTTTTGCTCCCATAGCCAGACTGCCTGCAAAAGCAGTATGCCCGTCTCAGCGGTGCTTGCTATGAGGGCTGCTATGAGCTCTGCCCGACGGTTAATGACACCTTGTGCACGCCGGTCATCTCTGTGTGTTTGTTCTGGGCATGTTGATCTTGGCTGGCAATTTACCCTTGCCAGGCAGTAACCTAGCAGCAGAGAGTCTGTCTCTTCGAAATGTTATTTTGCTTTCAGAGAACAGGCAATTTTCCCTGTTTAGTTTTAATCCAAACTCTCCTGAATTATCTGAAGGCTTGGTAGGAACCTCCTCCCTGCAGCTCCTCTCCCACCCCTTCCTCCAACACTGCTAGCAACACACACACACTGCGCAGTTCTGTGTAATATTTGAAGGGCTGAGCAGCTGATACAGAGTGCTAATCTTTGCGAGCAAGCCTTGCCAAAGGCACCTTAAACGCAGCTCGTTAGCAAGCTTTGACTGTTGGGAACGTGTGAAGCACTCACCTTTTAAAATTAACAGGCAGGTATTTTTTTTCCATTATCTCCTCTACCTCTTGAGAGCCCAGAAAACATCCCCTCTCTTTTTCTATCCTTCTTGCCCTTCCTCTAATGGGCAGGCCTAAGCACACAATCTGCCTTTTTTTTTTTTTTTTTTTTTTTTTTTGCCATCTGGCAAACAAGTCAGACAACCCAGTTGGCTGATTACAGATATAGACTCTAGCAACAAAGATAACAATTCAGATTTCATCTAAACTTTGTTGAAAGGGGGAAAAAAAAACTATTCTGACCGGATTTTTGACCTAGAGAAAGAGTAAAACGTCAGAGTAATGAGGATTTATCAGGTGGTAGCCTATCCCAAACCAAAGAGCGCTTCATCTGGAGACATTTGAACTTGATTCTCTAGTTATTCAGGTTGGAAGAAATCTAATGATATGTTTTTTTAAAAAAGATTTTCCATACAAACCTTTCCTGCCTTCAAGAAAGCGTTATGGCACGGTAAAAGCCACAGCTGTCAAATAAGCACTGTAATAAACACGTTTGTTCACTAAGGCTATCGAAGGATTTTGTTAAAGTAACCACATCCTGTTAATGATCCACAAGATGTTAACCATGAATAGGCTTTGCTTGCWYAGGAACAAGTTTGSGAGACCAAGAGAYAGCCARCTATTTTGCATACAATGGGCACTGAGGGCAATGGGAAACAGAGGGCACTGAGGAAGGCTTATCTGCCTTCCTCCAAAACGACCATCAGAAGGCAGATAACGACCACCTAGAAACAGCCGGCGCAAGCACATTCCGACTGAGCAACATCAACAACACACAGAGCAGACTCAACGGAACCTTCGGAAAAAACACCAAAGGCAGAACCTGGACTCAATATAAATACCAAGACTTTGGGGACTTGGTTAGGGCCTGAGAATGATTACCTCCAGGCTGCCCCAGCGCTGTCACCCTTTGTATCCAGCTTACTTTAATAAAATGGAGATGAGAAATTGGCTCGCCTCATTTATGACAATTTGGTGCCGTGACTTGGATCCAAAGATTGAGACCACCTGGGGTACCAGGGAGGCGCCCCACCTTTTTTTTGGTGGCCCTGGCCTCGGCGGGTTCTCTCTCCTGGACCGATGAACCTAAATTCTGGATACAAAGGGGGTAATAACACCCTGTAAAATTTGTGCACAAATAGTCCGGACGAAGACGCAGGACGCGTAAGTGAAGACAATCCGTTCGGTTTGGGTGGGAAATCCTGGGATGAGACCATGGGTGTGCGAATGACTGAGACGTCAGATTATTGACGAAGTGAGTGTGGACCTCCTATACRGTGCGGTTCCGATCTCCCGCGAGGGACTCGGCCACTAAYGGAGGAAATTGARAGTCTTTGTGCGAAAGAAGGCACCCCGTGAAGGAGGGTCCACGGAGAGACCTTCAGGAGAATCCCAGAAGATGGGACAGAAGAAGAGTAAGCCTTCTGCTCCTATGGGGAAGGGTCCCCGGGTTCCCTCAATACCTGAAGATAGTCCGTTAGGGCTAATGATCAAGTATTGGGATGACTGGCCGTCCCGGCCAGGAAAAGACAAAAAGAAAATGATTAATTACTGTATGGTAGTATGGGGAGGGCAGCCTATTAAGGAGCAGGCAGTACGTTGGCCCATATAGGGGTCTTTTGAAGACTGGGTTTGTCAAGCTTAAAATCTCTATGTGAACTCTAAGGAGCCAGTAAATCCTGAAGAAAGTGAATATGTAAGATTATGGCTGCCAGGGGGGAAATAAGGGGAATAAAAGGTTATATCTTTTAGAAGGTGCAAAAAAAAGGGGGGAAATCATAAGAAGAAAAATAGAGATAGGGAAGAAATCCCCTTTGGTCCCCCTCCTTATATTCCACCACCCCAACTACCAGCTTCCCCACCTCTCCCATCTCCTCATGAGGAACAGGGAARGGCTCCCCCTGAAGAAATTGATTATAGGAAGAGGACTAGAAGTCAGACCTGGAAATGAAAGTAAAGAGAGCAGGAGGCACATGGAGGGAGCTGCAGGGGCAGCCAATCCGGAGGCAGAATGCTTCCTTCTATAATTAAACAGCACTTACTTTAATAATATTTCTAGTAATATAATACCATTTATCGGGAAAAGTTATATGTAGCRTGGTGGGGGGAAAATCCAAGGAGAGCRATTAGGGAGGGACAGCGAGGAAACCCTAATTCGAATCCATCAGGATCACCACCCAAGGGAAGGAATTTCAAAAACTTTAAGGAACCTCAAGTCCCTAGGGGAAAGAGAGAAGAAATGGTTTGTTACTATTGCGGAAAGAAAAGACCTATGAAAAGAGAGTGCCGAAAGAGGCTTAGGGATGTGCAAATGTTTCAAGAAGATTGGGGGGGGGGGAGGGGGGGGTCAGGGGCTCTATCTATTGAGGACTCGAACGTCATCAGAGCCCGTGGTAAAACTTAAAGTGGGTCCCCACCAGACACCCGTAATCTTTCTCGCAGATACGGGAGCTGAGAGATAAACCATAAAATCCTTACCCCCAGGATGTAAAACTTCAAGAACAACTGTACAGGTTATACTTCAAGAACACCTGTACAGGTTATAGGAGCAAATGGGGGAACCATTTAAAGTATCCACTATTGAAAAAAATATAGAGAGAATTTGATGATAAAATAGGAATAGGTTCTTTGTTGTTAGTCCCAGAAGCCGATTATAACCTATTAGGAAGGGACTTGATGATAGAATTAGGAATAAAGAATTAAGGGTCAATTTATGTCCCTTAAGAGTAAGTGATGAGGAAAATACAAACCTTGAAGTATGGTATACACCAGACTCGTCAGGAAGGTTGAATATAGAGCCTTTTTCGGTGACGATAAAAGACCCCAAGAATCCTGTTAAAGTGAAACAATACCCTTTGTCTGATGAAGGGAAAAGGGGTTTGAAACCAGAGATAGAACAATTACTACGACAGGGCCTCTTAGAACCTTGTATGTCCCCTAATAACACCCCTATCCTCCCTGTAAAGAAACCAGAGGAAGATATAGATTAGTACATGACCTGCAAGAAATAAATAAACGCATGGTCACAAGATTTCCTGTAGTGGCGAACCCCCACACAATTCTTAGCCAAATAGGACCTGAGGACAGTTGGTATAGTGTAGAGATTATTTTGCCTTTGAATGGGAGGAACCGGACACCCACCAAAAACAACAGCTAAGGTGGACTGTACTCCCGCAAGGCTTTACGGAATCCCCTAATTTGTTTGGGCAGGCTCTCRAGCRSRTAATGGTTGGCTATACCCAAAATCCTGAGGTTAAGGTTATACAGTATGTAGATGATCTTTTAGTAGCTGGGAAGCAAGAAAAAGAAGTAAGGGAGGAAAGCATTAGACTGTTAAACTTCTTAGGTCTCCAAGGACTGAAGRTTTCTAAGAGTAAATTACAATTTGGAGAAGAAAAGGTTAAATATYTGGGTCATTGGTTAAATAAGGGAACAAAAACATTGGACCCTGAGAGAGTCCAAGGCATATTGTCCTTACCTCTTCCAAGAAACAAAAGGCAGATTAGACAATTATTAGGACTAATAAGATACTGTAGACAATTTATTGAAAACTTCAGTGGTAAAGTCAAATTTTTATATGAAAAATTAACTGGAGAGGGATTAATAAAATGGACGGAAGATGATGAAAGACAGTTAGAGGTTCTCAAAGAAGAATTGACTAATGCTCCAGTATTAAGTCTCCCTGACTTAAAAAGACCTTTCTCTTTATTTATYAACACAGAAAACGGGGTAGCTTATGGAGTGTTAACCCAGGAATGGGCAGATAGCAAAAAGCCCGTAGCATGTGTGTCCCAACTATTAGACCCAGTAAGTAGGGGATGGCCAACCTGTCTCCAAATAGTGGCAGCAGCAGCTCTTTTGGTAGAATCATAGAATCATAGAATGCCGAAGGTTGGAAGGGACCTCAGAGGTCATCGAGTCCAACCGCCCTGCACACGCGGGGTCACCTAGAGCACGTGGCACAGGGCTGCATCCAAGCGGGTTTTAAAGATCTCCATAGAAGGAGACTCCACAACCTCTCTGGGCAACCTGTTCCAGTGCTCTGTCACCCTCACAGTGAAGAAATGCTTCCTTAAGTTCCTGTGGAACTTCCGATGCTTCAGTTTGAAGCCATTTCCTCTAGTCCTAAGTAGAAGAGGCTTTAAAAATCACTTATGGAG
>NW_020455604.1:477278-523287 GCF_003342845.1 Nothoprocta perdicaria
TCGAGTCAAAGGACCAGTGAACCCCTCCCTGACGACCAGCCGGATCCTGCCCACCATCAACCAGATCGGTGGAAGATCATAAATAATCCTGGAGACCTGAAGATCAAACTTAGTAAGAGATAAATGACTGATTGGGATTGGGTAAACACCGATGTAACGGTATTCGGGCTAAAATTGTTGACAAAAGGAATATTAGAACCACTAAAACCCCTGATTGGAGAACAGGGAACTTGAATGGAACTCTTATGAAGAACTGATAGAAATATATTTTACTCTAGTTAATTGGCCGAAACTGGTACCTAAACCTCCCCTTGTATTGGTTGTAATGATATTAAGTGCTTGGGAGTATGGATAAACATTGTGTGCGGCAGATGTAAACGAAATCCTTGAATTTCCTAAGGTGCATTAGAAGAAAATAATTGGTACAAAAGTTGCGATATATATTGGGTACAGAATCGACCATCAAGGCCTTAAAACAAATTATAGGCAGGTCTATGTAATAGCCCTAGTTCAGAGTCTGGAACAAAGAAATTTGTGGAACCTATCCTGGGGAATGTATTAGAAAGCGAAAAGAATTCTAGAGACACATAACACAGAAAGACTACGGTCAATCTGCCGTACAAAAGGGGAAATATATGTACCCAGACATTAGCTGGGAGAAACAAAAAGTGGGACCGAGTTGGAGAGAAATATGGGAAAAGAGCAAACAAAGTTAAGGACCCACAAGGTTASCAAAAAGGGTGTGAACCCCTTTATAAGAAGGTCCGCGGTCTACATTGGGTTGGAAGGAAGGTGGGTGACTCTCTTAGAGTACCTCCTGAAGAATATCCTTGCTACCATGAAGAACTTATACCCTGTGACTCGCTGCAACCGAGCCGACAGGCGAGGTAGAAGGATAGAAACGGTGGAGGGAAAAGGGCCCAAGGGGCTTTGCCACCCACCTTACCGGAAGAAAACCCTACGTAATCGCAGCCCAGTGAAATGGGACGCTTAAACAATCGGACAAAATTGGGACCACACCCTGGGTGGCAAATGATAATGTGGGCCATGTTTCTCAAGGGGGAAAACATCGCCCAAATATTGACTCCAACCCTAAATCCCACAGATTCTCTTTTAACTTCAGCATCCACCGCGTTCCACATCTTAAATGCCTCATATCAAAACCTTACTGAACATTGTTGGTTATGCTTTGATATAAGACCCCCTTTTTATGAAGCAATAGGAATATCTAAAAAAAAAAAAAAAACCTGTCAAGTCTAATGGGACTAACCCTCCACAATGTAATTGGAAAGAAACTAATAAGCCTGGAATAACCTTAGACTCAGTGCCTGGAAAAGGATATTGTATATATTGTGTTCTAGGGGTGGACCTGCTGGAGAGCAGTCCCGCAGAGAGGGACCTGGGTGTCATGGTGGACGACAAGTTGACCATGAGGCAGCAGTGTGCCCTGGTGGCCAAGAAGGCCAACGGGATCCTGGGGTGCATTAAGAAAAGCGTCTCCAGCAGGTCAAGGGAAGTGATCGTCCCCCTCTACTCAGCCCTGGTGAGGCCACATCTGGAGTATTGTGTCCAGTTCTGGGCTCCCCAGGACAAGAGGGATGTGGAGCTGCTGGAGAGAGTCCAGCGCAGGGCTACCAGGATGATATGGGGCCTGGAACATCTGCCATATGAACAAAGGCTGAGAGAGCTGGGTCTGTTCAGCCTGGAGAAGAGGAGGCTGAGGGGGGACCTGATCAGCGTGTATAAATATTTCAAGGGAGGCAGTGAGGAGGAGGGGGGCGGCCTCTTTTCAGTGGTGGGCAGGGATAGGACTAGAGGAAATGGCTTCAAACTGAAGCATCGGAAGTTCCACAGGAACTGAAGGAAGCATTTCTTCACTGTGAGGGTGACAAAGCACTGGAACAGGCTGCCCAGAGAGGTTGTGGAGTCTCCTTCTTTGGAGATCTTTAAAACCCGCTTGGATGCAGCCCTGTGCCACGTGCTCTAGGTGACCCTGCGTGAGCAGGGGGGTTGGACTCGATGACCTCTGAGGTCCCTTCCAACCTTCGGCATTCTATGATTCTAAGAAATGTACCTAACAAAATTAAGCCTTTATGTTCTAAATTGCATAGCACTAAATGGAATAGCAAATGGCTAATACCTGTAAACAATACAAAGTGGATCTGTAACCTGGGGGGGTCTTGTACCATGCATATCTCTAGAGGTCTTCAACARAACCTCTGATTATTGTATCCAAGTTCTCATAGTTCCTAGACCCCTTATGTTATTAGTATTAGTACTCACCTTGTATATACAACAAGTTAATAGTAATAGTTAAAAATAGGTTAGAAGCAGCACATTTAATGTTAATAAGAGCTAGATATGAAAATTTACAAAACCGAGTTCCTGATTATTTAGACATGCAAAAACCTTAGTGAACAAAATTGGTAAAAATAAAAGAGGAGGGAATTGTAATAAACACGTTTGTTCACTAAGGCTRTCGAAGGATTTTGTTAAAGTAACCACATCCTGTTAATGATCCACAAGATGTTAACCATGAATAGGCTTTGCTTGCATAGGAACAAGTTTGGGAGACCAAGAGACAGCCAACTATTTTGCATACAATGGGCACTGAGGGCAATGGGAAACAGAGGGCACTGAGGAAGGCTTATCTGCCTTCCTCCAAAACGACCATCAGAAGGCAGATAACGACCACCTAGAAACAGCCGGCGCAAGCACATTCCGACTGAGCAACATCAACAACACACAGAGCAGACTCAACGGAACCTTCAGAAAAAACACCAAAGGCGGAACCTGGACTCAATATAAATACCAAGACTTTGGGGACTTGGTTAGGGCCTGAGAATGATTACCTCCAGGCTGCCCCAGCGCTGTCACCCTTTGTATCCAGCTTACTTCAATA
This sequence comes from Nothoprocta perdicaria, assembly GCF_003342845.1. Lineage (NCBI taxonomy): Eukaryota > Metazoa > Chordata > Aves > Tinamiformes > Tinamidae > Nothoprocta > Nothoprocta perdicaria. Next base: position 480,181 of record NW_020455604.1, read on the forward strand.
AAATGTAGATGAGAAATTGGCTCGCCTCATCTATAACAAGCACAATTTAGACAATTCAGCTAGTACAGAACAGTGCAAAGACACAAGTGAAACAGAAAAGCCCTTGAGCGTGACCCACCATCACCTCCCTGCTCTGAAGGAACATCCAGTACACACGGAAATTAGCTCTCTGATCTGATCCGGAAAATTTCAGTGAAGCCAATCCTCCCTAAGCAGTCTTTCCAGGTATTTCACCAGGCTGAGGGATGGAAAGCTCCCCACACACACACACTACCAGAACTAATCCAAAGCTTACTTTTTGCTACTGTCAAAACAAATAAAGCTGATTTCTGCCTGTCCTAGACTCTCATAAGCAGAGAGAAGGATTGATCATTGTGTCTTAATAACCTTTATCCTATGCTGGACAGTCTATATAACAGAAACAGTTAAGCAGCTTGCCAGCTAATAAGACAGTCGGTCTCAACTATTTTCATCTTTTCTGTCAGATTATGATTTCTAGATGTCCTACTATTCTTGTTAGCTTTTTTTTTTTTTTTTCTGGGCATTCACATTTTAATAGAAGTTCTTTTTTCTGAATCATTTCAAAAAACTTTACATTCATGGCGTGCTATTATTATGCTGCGATTAGTGTCTGCAGATGAGGGCTGGAGGAAGGTAAGTCATCTCACACACGCACATTCATCATGTCAGGGAAAAATACTGAGTTCATCTGCGTGCCCTCTGCTTAGGTTAGAGGTTTCAGCGAATATACATCTGCCACGGCAAGTAAACCTCTTGCTAATACTGATAGCAAAATTGCATGTGGAGGAACTGATGTCTATTTTCTGTTCCTAATTCATCTGTGCATTTCTAAAAATGTTCTTGAATATCCTAGATGTTTACAGTAGCAGGAAAATGGGTTCAGGCTTAAGAAGCTCCTCTTAAAGATCATCTTGCCCAAGACAGCCCTTCTAATCAATGCTTCCATGCTTAGAAGTTTCCATCTCAAGACTCATGTGTTTCTCTCAGCGTGAGGACCATGGTACCTTGAGGATTAATTGGGGAGCAACAGCAACACATCTGTCACAGTCAAATACAACAGCTACTGCATGGTACTTCTGCCATTTTCCTACCTTGGCCTTCCCCACTTGCTGGTACAAATGTCTCCCTCAAAGAAGTGTCCTCTTAGCATGCCACTTTCCCTCCCCAAATCCTACATCACACCTCACATCCTCTGTTATAAGTAGTCAGCAAAAAACAGAGGAACATTCCCAAAGGATCATTGTGGATAGATAATGATAAATGGAGAGCTTTGTGGAGGTGGATGGAGGAAGGAATACAAGGCTTTCACAAGAAATGAGAAATGCCTTGTTACTGTTTCTTCTGCATAGTGATGTTATCACCTTATTATTACTGCCCTCCAACCTACCATAATGTTTTCTTACTGCTCTATCACCATTTCAGGTCAGACCAAACATAGAACTGCTGTGTTTCCTCTTCTTTCTACTACACACATACACATACACACCCCATCAGGACTTATATGTACTGTCTGGAACAACCAAATGCACTGTTCTCTGAGTTTTCAGTTCTCCAAGTAAGGCAAAGCCTTTTCCCTGCAGGCACTTTCTTCCAGGCCATCAACAAAAACTCCCGCTCTCAAGACCACAACCCAGAGGGAAAAATATTCACACACACTGAAGATAGCAGAGATTAAACAGAAAAAAAAAAAAAAAAAAAAAGCAGAATGTCTTTCTCTGATATTCTCCAAAGCATGGTATTAATGCTGTAAGTGTGAGACAGAATTTCTATTGCCACCTTCCTCCTACTCTTTCTATATTTTAGGGAGAAGTTCTGACAATTTAACGAAGAGGCAACTAATTGCCTTCTATAGAAATGAGATTTCGGAAGTTATCCATATCAGCACAATGTAAATATAGGTAACTCCACTGAAGACTATACAGCTCCACTGGGATACATGTATTAATGAAGGCTTAGAGAAATTAATGCAAAATGAATTTCTTTCACAAAATCTGAAATCTCTGGAACCACTCCACAAAAGAGGTAAATATCATCTGTGGAGTTAAAAAGATGGCTATTGTTCTTCATAAAGATTTCCTGTTGAATTTTTAAGAACTTTTCCATTAATACAAAAGGATGCTATTGTCTCCAGAAAGGACTTTGTTCATTTGTTATGTTACAGTATCTATACAATATCTCTTCAGCTAAGCCATTATTGCACACAAAGGTAGTTAGAGAATCCACTTTATAGAGGAGATGCATCACTTCAAAAGAATAAAGATGTTTTGGTAACTGCCAGCATTTCTTCCAAATGAAACAGCATACTCACTTGAAAACAGAAATTTAAAATCTATCTGCAACCATACAATTTAGTGATTTTCTTAGTAGTTGACAAAGGAGAACAGATAAACGATCATCTTACTAGAGAGCTGGCGTTGGTTGAGGTCATCTCTTCAGGAGCCAAGTGCTAGAATTTGTCAACTTCAGCGGCATGGAGTTTTTTGAGCCTTTGTTTAAAATCCTATCAAAGAAAGAAGCTTTGTTATTGACAGAGGATTAAGAAAAGAATTGTTTCATGAGGAATGCGCTTTTGACCTCCAGTATGATTTTGTTGTACAGTTCAAGTGAAATACAGTTTTTATAGCAATGCAGTAACTGCTACTGGTAAAACAAAGTATATTATAGAACAAGAAGAATCCAAGGAACCAGCTGTCTATTATAACAAATGAAATGAAAATTCCATTCCATCTATTGTGCTCCCTCAGGAGTAATGCACACAGCAAAGTTCCAACCAAATGAAAAATGCAATAGCAGCACTTAACTTCATTTTCTTGTATCTGTTCTCAATTTTACAAGGGGTATACTTTAAACATCTGTAATAATTACACTTAGATTGCTTTTAAATTAAATGTCAGGGAACATGGCTGAGAAAAAACAGCATTCAACATAGGAATTGTTCTAATTCTAATTCTAATATTGTTCTAAAACAATACGTAACAATGATTAAGAAACAGCAGGTATATTTGAAGAAAGGATAATAGGTGAAACTGGGATGATTTTTATCCCCTTTCTCAAAACAGTTGAATACAATCACAGGTCCTTTGAATACCAACCAAAGATTCCCCCCTAATCCAAGCTTCTTTGGAAAGCCTAGACCCTTTGAAGAAATAGTGTCTTGTAGGAAGTGTCAGCACTTTCATTATTTTCCATTTCACACCGTGATTTTATGGACTGTGAAATAGAGAGTCCTCATGTAACTGTCTTAAATTATGTTCTCAAAAATAATTTTTAATAGGCATAAAATTAGGGTTTTTTAAAATATGTATCTCTGTGCGTATATATAAGATTTGTATTATTTGAGAGGAAGATAGATTTGTTATACATATACAGCTTTGTTGGTGCAATATGAGCAGACTTTGTGGTGAGGACCTTCACAAACCCACAGATCTCTCTTCATCTAATGGAGAGACATTCTGGGTGCTGCAATTCCCCTCTTGCCACAATCCTTTGAAGAGCTGGTGTGATGGGGAGAAATGTCATGAAAGCTGCAATTGAGATTTCTATCTTGACTGATGTACAAGGTGAAATTAAGATCTCTTAAAGACCTAGACAAATTTCAACCAAATTTCACATTATTTTACATGACTGCTGTTAATCTGTAGTTAAATGTGTCTATTTTTGTTTTTATCATAGGGTTCCATGAAAGAGTCATACAGCTGGCCATATTTAAGCTGAGTCAGGCGAGGGAAGGCATCACTCCAAAGATTTAGTTAATGAACATGTAGAACAGAATGAATCACCACCTCTTAGTGAGTCACAGTGGTGCAGCCACGAGCAAAGCAGGCAGGCCACAGAAAGCCTTTCTCAGCATGCCCTGTAGGAATGTGTTTTAATGTGTTACCAGTTATAGAAAACCTATTTCCAAAACGTTATAGATATTCTGGCAAACAAACATTACTGGCATTGTATTGCATTCTTTTCTACCTCTGCATTTGATTTAGGTAACATGTGGCAGTTCTAGTGCTGGAACAGTTAATTTGAGCAGACTGCCTGAGAAGCAGGACATTTATAGTAAATGTTTCGAGGCCAGAAAAATTCTGCATCCCTAAACAAATAAAAAAGCACAACTAAAACCGAAATACTATAAATAAGTTGTTTTGTTAACATACACAAAGAATCATTACATTTCCCCACTCTGAAGGAATGCTTCTATCCCATATCATTTTTGGAGCCAGACAAGACTTTCCAATTCATAAACACTGAATTGACTACCAAATTTAACACTTCATTCTTCACCTTTGTCCTTTCTCTGAATGTGACCACAGCTCCAGTAAGAGGATTCTCTTCTGGCCTTCTCAGTACTCTTTGTATTATTTCAAAAGTCATCTCCTTTCCATCTTATCTCACTAAATGACCCTTTCCATGTATTCTAAAATAGCAATTATTATTGAACTTCATACAGGGAATGCAAACAGGATTTTATCACATTTTTCTTTTTTTTTTTTTTTTTTTTTTTTTGACACAATCAGCACACAACAACCTAATCCTCCATAAACATTTGTGATTAATCACCACTCTATCACATTCACTTTGAGGTTTTTTTTTCTCCTTCACTGAAGCAAGTGATCAGAGCTGAACACATTTTAAAGAGTATGCTGAAGACCTCAAACATTTTGTTCAATCATTCACATAGAAAAAATACTTATGCAGACAAGAACAGGAGTGTTTACAGATGGTAAAATTTCTGGCTTTAAAGTTATAGAAAAATTCAAAATCTGAAAATTCATATCAGATGAAAAGTAGTACTGACTCACCTGAAACAAAGATTTTTCTGTGTACTTAAAAGGTTAATTACAGAACTGTTTTTTTTCCCCATTTTTTTCAAAACTGCCAGCAAAATGAACAACCTGTTCTTCACAATCAGTTGTGCTCTAAAAATTCTGCTACACCAGCATATTAAATTGCCTGTATCTTGTATCAAAAGTGATTTTGATACAAGTGATCCAAGAGTTATATTCCTTGATGACAATCTTACCTACACTGAAGAAAATGGCTAAGCTCTTTTTGTTCACGAATACATCTTATACTATTTACATTTAATAAATACATATTTTATTTCATTTTTCCTTTGAATTTATTTACTAGAAGGCCGACTCATGCATCTTCCTTCTACATAAGACATTAAGACTCACCTCATGTTCAACCAACACAAAACATGAATATTTACTATAAAACATATCCAGTCTTCCTTGTAGTGAGACAATTCTTTCATTGATTCCTTCCTCTCCACCTCTGAAGGAAGTGAGCTTTCATGGATATGCTTTTTTTCCCCCACAAATCTGCAGCTGAAAGGCCTAGGAGACTTTCCCCCCTGTCCCCCAATCTCACTGGAATAAAAGTATTCAAATTCATGATTCAAATAGCTAGCATGTGTCTAGGTATATAGTAGCATATGATATTTTTTTCTAGGAACTTGTCATAGAAAGGGCCCCTTTTCTTGGGGCTCTTTCTTATCCATGACTCACCTACATTTTAGGTGTTACCAAAACTTTTATTCCCTTGAGGAAAAATGCCATCCTTAGCACAACAGTGTGAGTATTGCAGGTCATTGCACATGCTTGAACAACAATCTTTCTCCTAGTTAAGCAATTGCCTTATAATAATATAATATTTTAGAGCTCTGTGCTCTTGAGGAAAAGAGAAATTATTATTTTTTTTTCCCTGAAAATAACAGAGCCATTTTGAAAGCTTAATTTTCACCTCATCTAGTAATGTCAGTAGCACTTTGCCAATTTCTAATTAATTTTAAGTAAAATCAAATTCAAGCCTCATGAGAAAAGGAAATTATTTCATCACAGTTAGTGCTTGACACACATTCCAATAGGTAATAAAGATAGATATTAAGAATCTAGTACACTTAATACTAGAAAACAAGGGGAAACTGCTCACATTGCAATAGGTAATAGTCATGGATATGATGGCAGTGACCGAGAAAAAGCACTTGCTGACATGAGGTGACAGGATCAAACAGCAATGGCAGTAGGATCAAAGTAAAGCAGATCTCCTTTATGGAGATGTAGTGGAGTATGGGATTACCTTGAATGTCAACAAAAGGAATTCAGCTACCCACCACTTGCATCAGTAGCCATGCAAGCCTTTTTCATACCCCAGAATCCAAAAACCAAAACCAAACCAAAAAAAAAAAGCATCACAGTTAGGAAAGTGGCAACATGAGGCCTCCAGAGCAGCCCAGTGCCTGAGGTAAATTCATGGACTTAAACTGCACTGTTCCAGCCCTGACTGTTGCTCTTCTACATCTAAACAGTAGAGTGAGGAGGCCACAGCCCTTTGAGAGCCTGTGCTGCTTGCTCTGCTACTGTGTGCTGGCAGGAGAAATCCCTGCTGGCTGCTCCTCTTCGCATCTGCCACAGCACTACAACATCACCTGCACGTCCTGTCACAATGAGCCTGATTACCCAAAAAGCAGTTTAATTCCAAAAGAAGTAAGTGGAAGAATATCAACAGAAGTGCTACTGTCATTAAACCTGACAGAGCAGTATCTTCAGCTCTGTGCACTGGCAAACATCTGCAAGCGTGTACAGATAACTCTCCTTGGTTAGGAGAGATGCAGCTAAAGAAAGAAGAAAAAGTCTGGGTCTAAACACACATGGACAGATGAACTGCAGCAGGGTGGGCCAGTAAAGCACCAGTGAATCCCCTTTTTACCTGGGCATACAGCTTTGGAGGCAGCTTCCAACCTCTCTGCTGTGAATATCAGCAATGAAAGCAGAAGTTCCTATGCAAATCTGGGCAAATACATGAGAGCACCCTGAATAAAGGCAAAATATTGACATTAGAATAGAAAGTCTTGGATTTTTGATACAGGTGTGATTGATTTGATGCTTAAGCAGCAACTTTTTTTTTTTTTTTTTTTTTTTTTGGTGAAAGTATCCTTTCTGTGCTCAGCTGCTATCTTCAGAGAGTAATGCATGGTAACTTCCCTCTTCCAAGCACAGAATCCCAGAATGGCTAGGGTTGGGACCTCTAGACATCATCTAGTCCAAACCCCCTGCTCCAGCATGGACACCCAGAGCACAGGGCGACATCCAGGTGGGTTTGGAAGATCTCCAGAGAAGGAGACTCCACAACCTCACTGGGCAGAGCCCTGTTCCAGGGCTCTGTCACCCTCACAGGAAAGAAGTTCTTCCCCACATGGAGATGGAACTTTTTATGTTTCAACTTACACCCTTTGCCCTGTGTCCTATCACTGGCCACCACTGAGAAGAGTTTGGCACCCTCCTCCCTACACTCACGCTTCAGGTATATTATACATATTAATCAGATCCCCTATCAACCTTCTCTTCTCCAAGCTAAACAGGCCCAACTCACTCACTCTGTTCTCGTACGAGAGATTTTCCATTCCCTTAATCATCTTTGTAGCTCTCCGCTGGACCCTCTCTAGAAGCTCCACATCCCTCTTATACTGGGGAGCCCAGAACTGCCTCCAATACTACAGGGGCAGCCTCACCAGAGCTGAGTAGAGGGGCAGGATCACCTCCCTCGACGTGCTGGCAACACTCCTCCTGATGCAGGTCAGGATCCCATTGGCCTTCTTGGCCATGAGGGCAGCACAGAGCATTCTGCAGAGCAGAGTCTTTCTATGATTACAGACACTAAATCTAGCATATTTAAGCACATCCTTGCCACACATAAGGTTCCCTTCCCATGTTACTGATAGCACTGGGTGACCGAATTGCAAGTCGTTCAGAGGCCTGGCAAACCACAGTGTTCCTAAGGAAACCAAGTCATCTCTCTGGGCTTGCAAGGCCAAGGCTACAATTACAACCCTGTGATTAAAAAGCATGGACATAAAGCCATGACCCACAGACACAGCAAGAGAGAAAATGCAGCAGGTTTGTTGGGGAAGTCTAGGCCAAAAGAAGCAAAAGGACTCAAGGCCCCATGGCACAACTGGCACAGGCCAACTAAAAAAAGCAGAAGAGGAAAAAGGCTATTCCACAATCCTCTGTGTAATAAAACAGGTGGTGCAGGATGCAGGTGCATGGGTCCTGATAAACATATAAAAAGCACAGTAGCAGCTGGGAGCCACCCCCTGGGAATCTCTGAGAAGCTGAGTAGTCTCAGTGCTGCAGAGAAGGTTGGCAGCACTTCTACAGAAGAGGGAGAAGGGAAATCTTCATGACTTTTTCTGATGAGAATTTCCTGTATACACTAAGTGATATACTACAGTTACCTCAAATGGCTCTTAATTCCACTAATCATATATTCCATTTATAAGAAGGCCAATTATTTACAAAGTTAAATGGGACAGCATCATTAATAAATGTACGGAATACAGAAAAAAAAATGTTGGTAATTTTCCCTCCTCCATTCAGCACATTATTTAGTTTTACAACATATAAGTGATGTAGCCTGTAAATGAAGATGTATAGGATGCTAATTGCAATAACTCCCCCCAGCAGAAGTCACCTAGGTAACTGCAGTCCTGTCTCATAAAGCCAGTTCTTCATCCCCTCCTACAGGAAGTTTTATTATGCCGGTATTATTCCGCACGGAGACACTTTGCTCAAGGTGACCTTTCCATGGGCAGTCGCCATAGTAACGGCTCTGACTGCTCTCTGCGTGAGGCGGCTCCTGTACCGCAGAGGCTGGAGGGAAGCTCAGGATGGGTGTTCTCATTTATCCACTACAGACAGCGGACATAGCAACACTCATCAGCCAAAGGGAGAGCAGCTAAGTGAGACTCTGGTCCGCCTGCCCTGCTCCCTTCCTAATTGGCAGCGGGTTTTATTCAGTGGCCTCAAACTCCCCACATGCAGCCTGGACAGGAAACCTTTGGGCAAGGCAAAGGATGATCTGTTCTTGCCATCTTTTCTACACCTTAGCATCTAACAACTCATAAAAGTAGGAGCAGAGCTGCTCAGGAGTAGCCGCATGGATTCACCAAGGGGAAATCCTGCTTGACTAACCTGATCACCTTCTACGAAGGAATATCTAGCTGGATAGATGAGGGCAGAGCAGTGGATGTCATCTATCTGGATTTCAGCAAGGCTTTTGACATCGTCCCTCACAGCATCCTCCTGGGCAAGTTCCGAAGGTGTGGGATAGATGAGTGGACAGGGAGGTGGATTAGGAATTGGCTCAGTCGCAGGGTGCAGAGAGTGGTGCGCCAGTCAGTGGCGCGGAGTCCAGCTGGAGACCTGTAGTTAGCGGTGTCCCCCAGGAGTCGTTCCTCGGTCCGGTCCTGTTCAACTTATTCATTAACGACCTGGATGAAGGGCTGGAGTGCTCCCTCAGCAAGTTTGCTGATAATACCAAACTGGGTGGAGTAGCTGATAGCCCTGAGGGCTGTGCTGCCATCCAGAGGGACCTGGACAGACTCGACAATGGTGAGAAATCTCATGAAGTTCAACAAGGGCAAGTGCAGGGTCTGCCCTTGGGGAGGAATAACCCTGGACACCAGTACAGTTTAGGGGTGGACCTGCTGGAGAGCAGCCCCACAGAGAGGGACCTTGGCGTCATGGTGGATGACAAGATGACCGTGAGACAGCAGTGTGCCCTGGTGGCCAAGAAGGCCAACGGGATCCTGGGGTGCATTAAGAAGAGCGTCTCCAGCAGGTCGAGAGAGGTGATCATCCCCCTATACACAGGCCTGGTGAGGCCACATCTGAAGACTGTGTCCAGTTCTGGGCTCCCCAGGACAAGGGTGATGTGGAGCTGCTGGAGAGAGTCCAGCGCAGTGCTACCAGGATGATCAGGGGCCTGGAACATCTGCCCTATGAGCAAAGGCTGGGGGAGCTGGGCCTGTTCAGCCTGGAGAAGAGGAGGCTGAGGGGGGACCTCATCAGCGTGTATAAATACCTCAAGGGAGGCAGTGAGGAGGAGGGGGCAGCCTCTTTTCAGTGGTGGCCAGCGATAGGACTAGAGGAAATGGCCACAAGCTGAGGCACCAAAAGTTCCACAGGAAGTTGAGAAAACATTTCTTGCCGGTGAGGGTGACAGAGCCCTGGAACAGGCTGCCCAGAGAGGTTGTGGAGTCTCCTTCTTTGGAGATCTTTAAAACCCACTTGGATGCAGCCCTGTGCCATGTGCTCTAGGTGACCCTGCGTGAGCAGGGGGGTTGGACTCAATGACCTCTGAGGTCCCTTCCAACCTTAAGCATTCTATGATTCTATGATTCCCAGGCAGATTCAGATATATATCTACAGAGATTCCTGTAATGCCAATGTATTTTTATTTCCTCTGCGTATAATAGATTACAATCAACTCCAAGGATATTTTCCTTTCACTGAGACCCTCAATGGAAAGCATGCTTATGGCAAGAGATGACACTGTATCTTTACATACATACAATTAACAATCTGGCCAGTTATGTTCTAGGGCCTTACAAACGCTCCAGACATGTTATTTATCAGCAACCATTAATTTCACAGCCACTAATCTGGCAACACTCCCAAGATTCCCACTGGGAACATATAAGAAAACCCACGACTGCAACAGCAGGAAACCAAAGTGTCAAGCAGAAGAGGCAACCCCAGCATCTCCTCCTTGGAGCAGCACAGTGAATGCAGTGCAGAAAACCTGTCAAAAGGTCATGGTGCAGGGGAATCACAGGTTGCTCCCTTTGCAGTCACATAGAAACATAGAGGACTATTACACTGATAAAAAAACAATCCCAAAAGCTCAAAAATTCATCCAACCAGAGCAACAACACTCTTATTGTTATGACTGGTAAAATGAGCTCTGAGAAAGGTCTGAAAACTTTAAGCACTAAAGCATATACAAATCTGCACTAACCAGATACTCTGTGCGTGTGTGATTTCCACACCATGCCCATGCCTCTGAGCATCTACTTTTTCTTCCATAGACTTAAGTCAGCTTAGAGATAATTTCCTGTAAAAGAAAATGCTAGAAGGCATCAATTCATGCAAAGCTTAAAATCCTAATCCAAAATGATCACTGGCAATTAAACAATTAAACAAATTCCAGAAGAATGCAGGATAATATGCACCACAAACATGTATAGCATCTGACTCAGTAAGATAAATAGACACACCAGTTATTTGAACAGGAAGAGAATTATCCCATTTAAATACTTAGTAAAATAGTACTCTAATCAGTATCCCAACATCTTATACATAGGAAGTTTTTCTTCTTCTGATTAAATTTGCTTCTAATTATTTATGACCACAGAATGATTATAGCTATCACCATCCAGAAGAATTGGACAGATTTAAAAAAACCAGCTTGAGTGGAGACACTCGGATGAGTTGCACAGATTTGATCATTAACATAAACAGGGAGGAAGAAGGGAAAAAGGAGAGCTTGCTTAAAATGTAAAAATTCAGGAAAAAAAAAGAAAAAGATGGAAAAAAGAGAAACATACATCTAGATATGTGAAAAAATACGTTTAAACGGTTAAATTATCATCAGGATTTCAAGTAATTTCTTTAGAAATTCTTTAGTAATTTCTTTAGAAATTACTTCAAATGGAAAGCAAAATTATAAGGAAGTCTTTCTCCGTCACATTGTTGTGTCTGGAAGGAGAGATCTTTGGAGAACATGAAATTGGCTGGGGACAGCGTGAGACAGTCTAGCAGCAACACAAACAGCCGCAGACATATGGGGGGTGGAGGAAAGCAAACCAAAGAGAGACGAGAGAAGAAGGTTACTACCCTGCTGCCTTTCAGTTAGCTCCAAAATGCTGTCAGTTCTCCACCCGCAGAAATATGCTAGACAATTTTCTAGCAGGGAACAAGATCTGCTGCACAAGCAGCGGGAACAAGGCGACAGCAAGGGATGGCAGTGCCACTAACAGGAAAAAAGAAGGGCGGGGGGGGAAGGGTGAGAGGCCCCAAGGCAGTAGCAGCTTTAGCACCTGCCGTATCTTCTTTCCTTACCAGCCACAAAGCAATAGGAAAAGTCAGGCTTTTTCCTTCCTGGCAGTTGAATCCTTTAATTCACCACTTGCTGCTTGGCTGCCCAGTTCTAATGGCAGTGTGCAACAGAGACAGACGAGAAACCTCTGGCACCAAGAGCTTCTGGTCTCCACAGGCAAGCAATAAACCCTGCAGGGCTTCTCCATGGTTTTGGACGAGCCAGCAACAATTTCTTATCTGCCATTTCTGGTTCTCAATTAAAAGAACAGATTGTAGCATTGCTGGTGTTCTGGGCACAAGGAGCATGCTTTGTTGAGAAGCTGGGAGGGGAACATGGAGATGTGCTTGTGGGAGATGAAGACCTGACCTGCTCTCCCTTTTGTCTTCTGCTAGATATAGAAAAAATGGTACCAGAATTGGCTCAACAAGATCTGCGGACACTTCATACATTATCCAGCAGGAGACAGCTGTGCATCTCCAGATGATGATAAAAGCACTATGCTCAAACTCACTTTTATGAAGATCCTCATTTCAGCTTGGGCAATCCTCCAATCTTTCTCCAGTTTCTTGTAGCAATAGTCTGTTTTCCCCTCACACAGGAGAGATTCACCCCTATGTTCTATTTTCTCTGTGCCCAGACTTGAGAAACTACAGATTCAGCAGCCACTTTGTGGCAGGTCCCAGTGTTAAGTAGCAATGGCAACAGAAAAACAGATTACTGTGAAGTACTCTGCTATTAGTTCCTCTTTAATAGATCCTCAAAGCAAATTCAACAGCTTCTCTAAGCCACAGTGTGCCATATGGCTTCATAGAGCTCTTCAGATGGAAACATCTGTAGAAAAATGGAGATTACCAGATTCTCAGGGCACTGTGAAAGTGAGCGGCTATGAGGGAACCTCACCAGCTAATTCGATCACTGCCAGCAAAAGGGCCCGCAGGAGCAGGGCAAAAGGAACCAAACAGCTAAAAAGAACCCAAGCAAGAAGCAAAGGGGAAGGTAAAGCGGTCTATTTAAAAGAAAAGGGTATGCCAGGGCATGAGAACATCTCTGGAGATAACTGCTTGTTGCAGATATACTGCATTTTGTCATATACTCTGAAGGCAGACACCTAAAAGCCAAAACAAGAAAATAAAAAGAATAGCTGAAGACACCTACCCTGAAATACATGATAATAAACACATTCATTATTTTTGAAAGACTGCATAAAAAAACCACAGCAGCGTCATCTGAACTTTGACTCATTAATTCTGAAATATTTACAGGTATCACTTGCATATCAAAATGTTCTTAAGGAAAATACAGAATGGAAAACATCTGTAAAAGATCTTTACCACTTGACAGCTCTGCTTTTGATGATTTCCAACACATGATTAACTTATCAACACAGTTATACATAAGATATATGTAAGAATGGAAAATCAGCAACCTTTTCCATGCATTCACACTTGCACTGCATCTGTCTTCACTCTGTAGAAATATAACATGCATCTTTTCCAGAGACATCCTGAGTTGTGTTTATAGTTGAGAATTTTCTAAAAATAATATTTAGGATCAGCTAAAAGAAAAAGTCTCTACATTCTGGAAAAGAAAAAAAAAAGCACTCTTCTTTCTACAAATGGTACATTATAACATAATGAGCAATGTAGAAGAATGATGGTTTACCAGCTTTTACTTTGTAAATGAGGGGATAAAAGTACACCTACACTTAACTAAAAACAAAAATCTCGGGGGGGGGGGGGAGACTTCAACATACCATGTATATTTATGTATATTTTCATGACATTTTTCCTTCTAGGATACAACCACTGTATAGGATAGTTCAGTGGTATGTCTATTGTGTTTTATTCTATTCTGTACGGACCATACGGAACAAGGTGTCTATAGAACACACATTATATGACCACATGTTTAGCATCACTTATGCATAAGATGGGAAAATTTCTGAAATATAGATTGACCTAACTTAAATATAATATCTCTTCCAAAATGGGCTCCATATCCTGAATACCATTTCTTTACTATACAGTCATTCTGCATGTAAAATCCCTGTGCTTGTTCTTACCGTCTTAAAAAATCCCATGCTTTAAAGATAGCACAAGATACCATGAAATGGCATTACACATCCTCTCCTCTCTCTCCATTGCCAAATGATTTCATTAAACCTGAGCTGGGAGGAAGAGGATATTTTTATGCCCTTTTAGTGAGTTAAATAAGCTCAGCAAAGGATCCAGTGAACACCAGGCTAGCCCAGAAAGAATGAGGAATCTGGAAAAAATGACTTTTTTTCAGCATCAGCAAGCTTCTGGATGATCTGAGCCCTAAACAAAACTAAAATGTAATAAAGGACAGGGGGAAAGAAAAGCACACGCATCATCCGGGCTGGCACACTGTGTATACAGCACTGCACACCAGCTTGCAGTACACACTTCATCCTCCTTAACTAGCAGCAAGAGCAGACTCATTTCACCTGAGGGGATAGGGAAGTAGCAGGTGTGAGAGAACAAGTTTCTGGGGTGAAATACAAGAAAAAGTCTAGAGAAACTGTTTTGAATGGCAACCATGACCTGGTACTAGTGTAAACTCCCACCTCATTTTGAACATACCTGCTTGGAGCTGAACAGAGCCTCAGAGCCACTTCTAGGAAAGCAATTGCCAGAAGGCCACAGCAGGCATTTGTTTTAGGCAGATTTGAGTACAGTTTTGTGGGACAGGGAAACACACTTCTCTAGCTCAAAACAGCTCTCCAGAAGCTGCAGCAAGCACAAACTGTCTTGAAATGGCTCAAGAAAGAGTTGTTTGCTTGCTTGTTTTATTTTCTTCTGATGATGGCCAATAGGAAGGTAGCAACAAGAATAGCTACTAACTTTTTATATAATGTAACGTTTTGGGCTTGTTTCTACAAGAGTGATTTTATTTAAAAACAAAATTAAAAAAAAATATATAGATGAACTGAGTAGCAGAGACATAAAGCCATAGAGAAGAAAAATCATTTTCACTGAAATTTAGATTTATTATGAAAGTTTTCATTGCTTTGTGCATCTCTATTTCTATTCCATATGGAAGAGAATAATAACTGTAGAACAAGAGAAAATGGAGAAGACACATTTTACTACTTCATGTTAGAGAAACAAAAGTGTTTTTCAATTCTATTCAAAACTGGATTTGAAACTAGCACAAAGTTTGAAACCAGCTCAAGCGCCATTTTTACCATGCTGGGCCGAAGGACGGCTACACTGACTTACAAAGACTGCAAAAACCACAACAAGCTGCTTATTGCCAGAGGGAAGCTCACCTAGAGAGCATGTCATACACCTACCTCATCTGCAGCAACCACAAACTGAATTGAAACCTCCCTGTGGGTGTATCAGCGCCCATATCTGAGAGTCAGGAGAACTATCATTTCTGTAAGGTTGAAGCAGAAATTAGCTGAAATTCTTTTTGCTTTCTTCAGAGGGTAAACCAGTGAGATCCAAATAAGGCTTTGGCAGCAAATATCTGTCAAACTGTACAGCTCTTTGATAATCACTATAGCACAAGGACAAACAGAAAACTAGGACCACAGCTAGGATCCAGAAACACATCCACATTGGGGACGAACATCTTGACTTCTCATCAAGACGAGGCCCAAAAGCTCAGCATTCCCACCTTCACTCCTTAAACCACACACCTTTTATTTTGCAAGCTAAGAAAAAAAAACCAAAAGACCTGTGCCTAGGCCAAGAGAAAAAGAGGATGCCTGACAATTCTCCAGTCTCACTTACAAGGAGATACGGACTTGGAGGCATATCCCTGCTGCATAGTCTAAACACAGCCAAAGCAAACAGCTTGATTAGAAGAATTGAGCAGCTAAAAGTTTCCTGAGAGTTGAAGGTCTCGGAAAGCATATAGGACAATGGGAAATGAACAGCATTGTACTCTGAAGCAAGGAGAAAAAACGAAACCAAGATAACTTCATTGTTGATGGTAGCTGACACTTTTTAATAGCTTTCAAAGTCAAGCAAGAGGCGAAACTATTTCACAGATTTAAAGGAATTTGAAGAGTATTGCATACTACTATGTGAAGGGACACACAAAAAAAAATAAAACTTACAAACTCTTCAAGGGCTTAAGAGCCAGTCCCACAAGTACAAAGGGGACTAAGGAAAAGGACTCAGGGTACCCCAAAAGGAAACCCAGTGATGGAATTCTGTGTAGGCACAACAGAAGTGGATTATGGAAAAAGTTTGAAGAAAATAAAAAGTTGATGATTACATTTTCAGTTCACCGCAAACACACAACAAATGCCACGAGCAATGATATTGGTGCTGAAAAGGGAGACATGGACAACAAAAGCTGGGAAGGGAGTCTGTGATAGTACTTAGGAGGCCTTGTGTAAGCCCGTTAGTGTATGCAGAGGCATTACACTGTATAGAAATCTGTAGGAAACTTTCTTTATGCTCAGATTCACCCTAAACAATATGTAGCTTCTTTGTAGTATTAAAGGAAAGGCAAATAGGCCAAGTGAGGAAGATGCACATAAGAAAACAGGAAGTAGAATGGACAAGAACAGAACACAAAAATATAGGGGAAAAATAAGGAATTCCAAAACTGAAAAGTTGCAGAAAGCCCTGGAAAGCATGAGAACAAGACTGTTTCTCTGAGATTTAGTCAACAGCTCAAGCAGTTGGTTATTCTATTTTGGCTTCTGAAGAAGCTGAGCTCCCAAGGAATAGTACATGAATTTTCAGTCTTTTTCAAAAAATGGCAGAAGTTAAACAACTGAAAGTTTAGTTCCCACCCTCTGCTATGCATTTCCACAGATATGCCAATGTTTAGTCAAGAAAGCTTGTATGTCATAGCCTGCCTATTGGATTCCAGGCATGGCTCATAATAGAAACAGCTTTTTGGAACGAAGAGGTGGAAGGCAGCCAGGAGAGCCCTGATCCACGCTGAGCAGTGGCACTAAGAATGACCATCCCAACAAACAAAGAAGAGATTGTGCTTTGTGTGTCATGCTAGCCTTAGAGAGCTTTCCACCTCCCACAGGAAAGGATTACATGGAGTACAGTGAAGTTCCTGCTACAGGAGCCAACACTTTAAAAATGATGCAGGTCCTGCATATCTGTTGTAAACAGAAATGCCTTAAATTGGCATCAAATAGACTTCTAATAAACAAGTACATGCCCTTGTAGAATAACATTTTCTGTTTAGAGCCATGTGTTTTCTGTAGTATTTCATATAAGAGAAAGCTCTGGGATTGCTGAAGGACACACAGTCCTCAAAGAAAGTCATGAACAAGCTGCAATATTTCGAGGAATATTTTCAAAACACTGATGTCCTTCATAGAAGGGCAAGTCAAATGATCCTGTTCCTGAATGTCTGAGAACTCCTGCCACCTCTGCCTTTCCCCATCCATTCACTACAGAAAAAGCAAAAGACCAGCAGAGGTAGACTTAAAATAGATCAGTCAAAATAGAATTCTGCCTTTTGTGTGTGTGTGTGTGTGTGTGTATGTGTGCATGCATATGTGTCAAGAACAGAGAAACTTCTGGCAAAGTATTAGCTAGCTGCTACATTTCAGAACAGAAACATTTCTATTTCTGAACTGCCAGGTTGTTTGGTCAGTTCTGAGGTTCTGCTGTGAAAGGAACAACAGCCATCATCTTTTATTTTCATATATGCTCCAGAGATTTGGCAAATGTTTATCAGGTAGGTGGATTTTTTTTAACTTCTTGTAAGCTAACTTAGGTGCTATCTACCGGACTACAGAACATAATTTCATTTGGAAAGGTCATCTGCTCCCTAATTTCTATTCTGAAAGCAGATCATGTTTCTGTCTACTTTTAACCAGACATTTCATTGGGTTTCCTAATAGTAGCTTTGTGTTGCCAAGGTTACCCTTTAATCATTTTCCCTTTGATACAATTGAATATATATCAGGTATAATGTGCAAGAAGTACTGCTGATTATGATAAGGAAGAGGTGCCAGTGAATATAACACTGGAGGTAGAAACCAGTTCTCTATACCTCTTATTTAAAAAGAACTCATTCATAACTATCCTGTTCTCGTGCCTCAGAATTTTGAGGTTAAAAAAAAAAAAGGGGGGGAATTATTACGACTTCTACCGTACTGTTCATTGAAAAAATTGTTACAATTTATGCAGAGACCTAATTGTCCCTGGCATCTTAGCAGCATAGAAGTCAAAGGTTTTACTCTAAACCTTTTTACTCTAAACCTCTAATGTGAATTCTCTATTGCATATTTCATTAGGTAAGTCACCATTTTTAATTAACCCCAGACATGGTCAATTATGTGTGTACAGAATGCATTCTTTTGATGTTACTTATTTGCAGCCTAGACCTAAAGAGTATATATAAGATAAAATGAAGACAATCAAGCAAGCTAGAGCACTTATTATGTTAATACGAATTACTTATTAATACCTTGATATTAAAAAGAGAGAGAATAGAATTCAGAAGTGAATGACATGCACTGAAAAGAAAGTTCAAGCTACTTTGCCTTGTTCCAGATCTCATTTTGCATTTCTAGGACCTCTGTACTTCTTTCCGTAGAAGAAAAAAGATGCAGCACAACATACAGAGGATATATGAAGAGAGAAGATATAGATCCATGTGGGATATGAATATCTACAGTATATACAGTATGATTTCCCCAAAGTGACAAATGTTTCAGTGACTCAAGATGACCAAGGATACACGTAGTCATCCATAAGTGCAAACAGTCGTAATGAATTCCGGTGTAAGCCTAGCTGATTTCTCTGTTTGCATGAATAAATCTGTAAGAAAGATTAAAGTGGTTGATTTTCGCAGCTGACTGCCAGTAATAGAGCATTTTAATCTTGTCAGGCATTGTATTCAATACCCATATGAATCCAATAAAACATTACACACATTTGGTTCATGCTCCAGTGTTGTCAGCATAGAGATAACACCCACGTCTCTCCCTCCAACAGGATCAGTTGGACAATTCAATCAGCACTGAACTGAATTTGGTCTTAGAGAATTCCCTGCAGTGAAGTAAGGCCCAGCCTACTATGTCTGCAGTCATCCAAATTAACACCAAAGAATATTTGTTAGATTAGTGAGTGGAATGACTGGAAACAGTCAGCAGACTTCAGGCTCCTCTAGCCAGCAGGACATATCATGTGTATCCAACTACGCAATTTAGAGCTGGAGTACTGGTGAAGTCCTGATTGTTCATGAAGAAACCAAAGATTATATTTTCAGTTCAGATGAGCACAATGAGCATTTTTACTCTGGAAAGCACTCAAGCATCTGAGTAATTTTTAAGTGAGTGCTTTTCTAAATGAGGCACCATAAACACTTGGTGAATTGCCAAGGAGAGCATTGGGCCTAAGATAAAAGCGTTCGTGCTCTTAACAGAATATTATGAGAGTTAAAAAGAGCTTCTAAAGAGACAACAGTATTAGAAGAACCAACCATAAACAGATATTAAAGGAGTGATAATAAGATTAACCAGCTAATACTACACAGATTTCTAATTGCTTTCTAGTTTAAGATTAATTCTTATTCCCACTCTTCTGATACATCTCAGTTGAAAGTTCGACAAAAAGATTCAATTTCTAGTATCGTATCAGGCACACAGCAATTCCAGCCTAGTATTGAGATTCATAAGTCAAGGATGAAGCCCTTGAAGTTTTCAAGTTTAGCTAATAGTATTGCGTGAACATGTGTGCAAACTCACTTGCTGCCCTAAAACTAGAAACTGCTTTTTCATGGCTAATATTAATGTGATTGTTCCATTTTACTTTAGCTTAATGTTATCAGTTAAGCAGCAGGAGAAAAAAGGCATGAGCCTTTTATGAGCAGGAAGAGCAGCAAGAGAACATATCTCTGACAAGAAATTCACATTTATAAAAGATACAACATTGGGAAAAAATGATAATTTTTTTTTTTTTTTTTTTTTTGTCCAGCTTCACACAAGCATAAATGAACACCAAAAAGAGGCATGTAAAACATCCATAGTGTCAGTACTGGTATTCAGTATGAGCAGTAAGACTACACAGAGGCAAGGATTGAAAACAAAAGGCAAACTCCTAATGATTATCAGTATTGTAGCTAAATAGATTAAAGAATTATACTCTGAGATAGAAACCATAAGGTGTCACTGGAGGAGGTAGCTAGACATTTAGTGTAGGCTTGACTCTGTTAAGAATTAAACATTGAGCACTTGTCAGACTGAACATCAGCAATTCAAAGATTCATCCCACAGCCACAGGAAACTTCTGAGAAAGAAGAAAGTAATGGAGATCATATGAGGGTCTGAAGGTCATCTTAGCTTTATAAACCATAACAGCAAAGACGTATGTAAACAAATATTAGATTATTAAAAATCCAGTAATGAAAAGTGGATAGCATCAAGTATTTGATTAATCAATGTGAAAAAAATGGTTTGCAATACTAGAATAAGTGACATCTAAGGCACAAATAACTGTTTAGAAAAAGGATCTGCCTATAGTGGGAACACAACAGATCCACAGATTGTGCATACAGATGGTTTGGCACAGGTTCACGAGTTAAAAGCTACTGATGGACCTGCTGACACTGGAAATCAGAAGTCATGTACACACATGCTAACTCATTTCTTAAAATTGTGAGTGAAAATGTGTGTGTTCTGCCCCATAAGAAAGGACATACAAGTCCCTAGCATTGCTAGACCACAGTCTTTATCAGTTGACTAAGTGCAGCAAAACCTAAAAGCCAGGGAAAATGAAGGGACACCAAAACCTAAGACTATTAAGGAAGCAGAAAAGCAACAATTGCAGCACAGAGCAGAATTCCTAGTACAGCTTGATAGCACCAAGACAGAGGTTCTAAAACAGTTTTGTAAAGCTTCTTTAAGGCAGCAGTAGTATTCATATAACCAGATAACAAGCCTTCTACTTAGAGAAGGAAGCAAATAAGTTCAACTTAAAGTAGTTGCCCTACTAGTTGGATCGTCAGTGTTCACAAAAACCACACGGATGTGAAAAACAGAAATAAGCTTCAAACTCAAACCTAATGCAATTCATTGAGAGGGATTTATGAAGAATATCAATGTGCAAGTAGTTTTCTTGTTTTTCTGTAACACTTGCTTTTATGCCAAACTCCTTGTCACTGTTCATAATATCTCAGCCTTATTAAATAGACCTGGCCTGATATCTCAGGCCAGAAGAAGCCTTGACCCCCTTCTATCTTCTCAGGCAGAAAAGAAGAAGCATCCATAGCCTGCCCACCTCTAAGCAAGGGCACGCTTCTCTTTGAGTTACCCATTAGACATGGAAAGGATGCTGTTTGCCTCACCTGCAGCTCAACAGCCAAGAAACCATTTCCTGATAGTGAAAGCTAACCTCCTCTCCAGAACACTATCCACAGCACAGATGCAACCCCTTTCCATCTGCAAGTTTCTGGTGTCTGCTCTAACACTATGTCTGGTCTCAATTTTGCTTCATAAAACAGAAATAGTGTGAGAAATTAGGATGCTCCTCAGTCACTCAAGGCTGGTTTTGTCCTAAAGATGTTTGAAAGCATCCTAAGATGTTAGAGTCCCTTTGGCTTTTTTTAGCAATGATACCCTGGACAAATACTCCTCACAGATTTCTCTCCTCAGAACAATAAAGATTTCTTCACAGTTAATTGGTGCAAAAAGATGTATTTCTGATACATACATACAAGGACACAGGTATTCATAAAAGACAGTACAGCTCTGAAAAATAGAAAAGTCTATTTTCAAGTTTGAATGATATCAAGGCCTGGCAACTGTTCTTAGCATGGACTGAGGAAATACCATTTCTTAATGAGTATTCTTAATAATTGTTCTTATTTAATGTAAATTTTCATAGAATAGGCTTCAGTTTGCTAAGGGAATGTAGGAAGATAATCAAAGGAAAGTCTGTGAGGAAATAGTTGCTTACCATACATGGAGCTGGTTACACTTAGGTATCTCAGGCATAAGGGATGCTCCCTCTGTCTCTATGAGCTGTGTATACACACACAAACACACACACACACACACACACAGTGTAATTCCCATTTATGGATGGAGATCAAAACTGGGAGGGAGAGAGGGGAGTCAATTACATCAACCTCTCTTTCAGAGATTTTAATCCACATCCCTTCCTCTAGAGAAAATTTTAGAGAAAATAGAGAAAATTTTAGGAGCTCACTAATGGCCGCCATTAGAAAAGGAAGCACTGACTGGCCTATTGATTCTGATGGCATTCAAAAGCCCCTGTGGGGGATAATTCCAATTCTCAAGTTGGCCATCAATTAACTAATAGATGAGAAAAGTGTCTTTATATGCCAAGCTCCATTACCTGACAGTGAAGATTTTGTCTGTTCTATGTTTCACTCCATCCACACAATTCTGACCTCTGTGCCGCAGCAGACGGTAGAGGTATTTAATGATACCTTGTATTCTGTTCTTGGTTGTAAAATAGTTTCTTATCTTTCTCCTACTGCAATTAGAGATGACAAATAGATTTTAGCATTTTCATTTCTCCTAAAAAGCATATGAAAAAAATACTACCAAATCACAAAGAAAAAATTTGAATAGTCTTGTACAATCTTTTGAATAATCTTGAAAATTTCTTGATATATAAAGAAATTTCTTCTTGATATATCAAGAATTTTTGCCAGAGCTCCATCATGGCTACCTATAAGCTGAAATTCCCAAGTTATATTTAATTACCAGACTGCCTTTAATATTTAAACAATGATAAACAGGAGTAGAAATATTATCTTTCTAAAGAGAAGTTGGTGCATTCCAGTCAAGTCCCTGGAAGATCTTGAAAATGACTGAAAATCAACATGTTTGTTTTGATAGACAGCACAAACCGGGCCATGAGGTTAAGCACTGTACATGAACACAGCGAGGTAAATTGCTCTTTGCAGCCTTGCTTATTTCATTGGTATTTGTTTACATGAATACTTTAATTGCAACAGTGGAACATACATACTGAAATTTGAGACACATGTATAGAAATTTTATCTGTCATCTTGGCATTTTCTATAAGCCATTAGACATTATTCAACAAAAAATAATTATGCTGCCATTGGCATCAAGGCTGAGCTTGACAATCTTAAGATGAAAATGCCCTTTCACAAATGTATGCATACCTACTTAAGAGTCTTCTCCTCTAATCTGTGCCACATATTTCTCAAATGTATGGTGTTTTTTATCTCTACTATTCCCATATCATACATATCATACCTCAAGCACAGCAGTAGACAGCAATCTTACAAGGCTTTGGAAAACTGCTGGCTAGAAAGGCAGTAGAGAACTGCACAAGTGAACATGCTATAATACTCGAGCATTTAAAACCTGGCACATTGAGGGAGGCAGTTAGGGTGAAAGCAGTAAAGAAGCAATTTTTCAATATGCTGGGAGGACGTTTCTGATCCTCTTCCAATAATAATAGCTTCACTGTGATTTAAGCACAGAAAAGGAATCGTGATTTATACATCGAACCTTTGGAAAAGTGTGACTTTTGCCCTGCCAGATAATTAATCAAATGCTAAAAAATCACCTTGACAGAGCTGCCTGGCCTCACAGCAGAAGCTTCATTAATACGAGAGGCACCAACATTTGCGCAACAATATTCAAAGTCCTATGCAATAACTAATCTGAGGGGAGAAGTTGTTACCCTACTACCAAACTAAGCAGGAAGTTTCTGAATATAAATAAAATTATGAAATAAGAGGGCAAAAAAGTCTCCCCATTATATAAAATGACATCCTCAAAATCTAGAAGGACAGCTGGAACAGTTTTACATGCATTCTCCATTTCTCCATCAAGAAAAAGTACCACAATTTGTATTAATTTAATTGCTACTCTAATGTCACATTATTTGCATCTAGAAAAGTATTAGTAGTACAGCCTTGAAGAATATAATACTTTCAATATATGTAATATATTACAGAGGCTGAGAGCAGTTTGTTTAGCACCAAAAGTTTCTCAGAAGTAAGTATTTTACTTTGCTTGTTAGGTTGGTTTTAAATACTCTACTCCCTTCCTACTTCCAAAATTCTGCAGAGCTTCCAAGTATTTATTCCCTTTAACTCTGTAAGGTGAAAATACAGAAAGCATGAACAGAAAGTTACCAATCAGCCAAAAAACTTCGTATCCTAGTATTCAAGAATAACTTAGTGCACATAGGCAAGATTTTCTTTTAATAAATATTTAAAATAAAATACATGCTTGCTTTTCAAATAGGAGATGCATTGACATGTCTTTAAGGAAGCACACTGATTGTTTCCTACTCTTGTCTTTGGACTTCATGTATACCTGTTCTAGTATAATTAATGACTCTCTATTGACATCACATTTAATTGGTATTCTTATTTTTCCAGTGGCCTACTAAAGGCTTATCATATAAATTAGTAGTAATAAGACAGTTCTAGCCGCCCACTGTCATTAGTTTCTTAAATATGTACAATAAGATGCAGACTAATTGTGACAGGTAATTTGTACCTGCCCACATTCAACCTCTTAAAAATTACTCAAGTAGATCTAAGAGTCAATCATCATAAAATTGTACTTTCTACACTGCAGAAGTGTAGCTTTTTCAAGCAATGTGTTTCTGAATTTAAATTGAAATTTGTTCTTTTATTACAATGTGGCAACCTTTGATTGTAGACTTTAACATAAAGATCTGTTTTTTCACCCCAAAAGCCAAGCAGCCTGCATTAAGCCAGAATGATTTTTATCTAATTACACATTTTGCTGAAACCTACTTAAGACTTCAGACAATAAAAGTCTCTCAGGTTTAAACAAATTTGGGGTCAAAATCTCCTCAAGTTGAGAGACAGCCCATGGCTAATTAGACAGTGAAGAAGAAACTTCCTTAGCATTAAGGTGTTTGTCAAAGAAGAGAGCTCAGATCCCACAGCCTGAAAGATAAAGACCATAGGACTGAACGTGAGCATTCCCAGCTCCCACCCCAGAAAACTCTTTCCCAATCTCTGCTCCAGACAAGGTGCCAGAGGACTGGAAGAGAGCCAACATCACTCCAGCCTTCAAAAAGGGCAAGAGGGAGGAGCTGGGCAAATACAGGCTGGTCAGCCTCACCTCCGTCCCCGGTAAGGTGATGGAGCAGCTCATCCTGGAGAGCATCTCTAGGCATACAAAGGAGAAGGTGTTGAGGAGTAGTCAGCATGGATTCACCAAGGGGAAGTCATATCTGACCAACCTCATAGCCTTCTATGATGAGATGACTAGCTGGCTGGACGAAGGGAGAGATGTAGGTGTTATCTACCTTGACTTCAGCAAAGCTTTTGACACTGTCTCCCATAATATCCTTATAGGAAAGCTCCAGGATTGTGGTCTGGACGAGTGCACAGTGAGGTGGATCGAGGACCGGCTCGATGGCAGAGCTCAGTGGGTGGTGATAAATGGGGCCGAGTCCAGTTGGATGCCTGTGGCCAGTGGTGTCCCCCAGGGGTCAGATGAGGTTTGGAAAATGTTGCTGATTTATTCAGACCCACAAAGTTTTAGTTCTTAATGAGTCAGATGCTGTTCATACCTTCTCATATCTATATTCCACTCAAAGAAAAAGCTATTTCAAATATTAGTTATATTTGAACACCAGTGAGGACACCAATGAGAAAACACACAACTGCCTGCTTGAAGATTTTTGCCCAATCCTCTTTTAAAATATAGTGAGGCTCAGTGCAAAAGGATCACGGTCCTTTTCAACACTATCTTAGAGATGTATTACTGCATATGATATGAATGGACAGCTAAGCTTAGGCCTATGGTAGACAGGCAGAGAGGCTAAGAACTGGAGTAGCTGTGGACTCCAGCAGCTTTTCCACAGATCCCCATCCAAAGTCTACCAGGCAAATTTCTCACAGATGCTAGTACTAGCAGTATTTTTATGATTCAATAACTGTTATATTACAACACTTCACAGTATTTGCTGTCTTTGTCTCCAAGTCTCAGCTGTTAGACAAGAAATCTCTACTGGGAATAAAGTTCTTTCAAGAGGACTTGATCCTGTAATTGGAGCCTCTATAGCCTGGGTATTTTAGCCAAAGGGGCCATTAGGGTTGTGGAAGCATGCAGGACATTTCAGGGGTCGTGGTAAGGGTACTTGTGCCTCTGTGCCCTCTTTCCTTCATTAACTTTATTCCCTTCAGCAGACTTTAACCTTCAGGGCCCTGTTGCAGGGTAGATTTTCTCCCAGGACTCCCAGGAGCCTCCTCTGCCCTGAGGGCAGCCAACTCTGCTCTCAGAGTCACTGCTGGAGGGAAGAAAGGGAGGAAAGAACAAGTCCCAGAACTGTTGGAGAAAGGAGCAGCCGTTCTCACCTGGCCTTTGATGCAGCCTAATTGCTGTGAAGTCTTTGTTCTAGCAAAAAGGTAGTTACATAATAGGCTGAAATAGGTCAGTATTCAGACCAAACTCTTTTGTCATACCAAATACAAAATTACAATACATGCAAATGAAGTCAGAAACTGTCCTTTTCTGAGCTTATACATCTACTTTTTATTTCTATGTAGATAAAGAAATGCATTGTGACAAAAGTACTTGTCACTAACTCATTGCATAATAGAATATGGGGAATTCTAAAATATCAAAAATGTCCTTACTTTTCCAAGAGATCCATGGTCATTTAGGCTATATTCCAATGGTGTTGAATACTAATTTTCAGTCACAACCAGGGTTCTCCACAACCCAGATCTTTCAGCAAATAATCCTGTAATGTTCCATTGCTACAAAGTTTCTTGACATTGTAGACCTCTGTTCCTATAAATTGGTGCAAAGTGTTTTAATGCAAGAAATAGTTTTCAAGACTGTAGCTCAAGAACTCCAAAGCAAAGTCAAAGACTGAAAAGACTGAAGGCTTAGATCTTCACACAAGTAGTTAAGAATACCATGCTAATAACACACTTGAAAAGCTGATTTAAGAAAATCTGATTCAGGAAATTAAATTAATACATTTCATGACTCAGCACAATGGAAAACGTGTGCAGATTGGTAAAAATAAGACAGGATCATCAACTCTAAAATTTTATAGCTATGATGATGATTAACATCAAGTCAATATATATTTTAATAAAAGGACCACTACAGGATTGTTTAGTGTGCATATTCAGACCACCTTATCACAAACTGATTTCTAACCTTCCTTGAATGTCAGAAGTGACTAAATGTCACTCCATGAGCATTCACAAAGTCTTCTCAGTAAGCATAAAAAAGGGATCAAGATCTTTTCAAAATGATAAAGACATTTTAAAAATACCACGAAGAACAAAACTTTCAAATAGGAGTATAGAAAGTGTGCTAAAACAAGAAAAAAGAAAAGCAAACAATATTTTTGGAGGCTGATTGGTAGGTTTGCCTTGGAAACTACTCTTTTCAAATAGTTCATGAAAACCTTGTTCTGACGAACCTGTTGGGTAGTTCTAAAAGACATATTCACCAAGACATGGTAAAAGCCTGCTTGCAAGCATGATTTTTCTGCCACCGGTTCTGTTTTACTGGCATCTTCAATATTTGTCCCACTGTGCCCTGCAAGTGTTTAATATAGTTAGCAACACATCACATCAGTATATAAAAGCAAACAGCTCTCACACTGCTCTGCAAAAACATCAGCTGATTGAGTGAATTTGATGTTTATTAGGAAATCGTGGAACAATCAATCTCAGCTCTTGGCTAGAGCATCACATTGCAATGTAGTCCAAGAAAAAAAGATCACCTATTCCAGTAGATAAATAGAATCATGAAGAACTATAGCTAATAAATATCACACTGGCATTAGTGTAACTGTCCTAGATAAAAGTCCACACTATGTGGATTTATGCCATATGCCCTGAGACAGATTGATTGGTGCCAATAGCACTTATACTGTAAATCTTAAGTCAGAGCTGGAAATGGCCATCTGGCAACTTTGAACCTGCAGTTTCTTCAGAAGGGTTTAGAATTGAGACCTTCATACTTCTTCCTGTTACCATAAAGAGGCTAAGAGGACCAAGAAAGCATTTATCAAGATCACGTATAATTTGCTGTAAACATCAACATTATATATGCAATAGATTTGCTTTTAAGTATTGTTAGTTTTTCCAATTCCCTAAAGAATATTATGTTTACATAGGGAAAATAAAGGTTTTTCCCCTACTATTATTTGTATAATGGCAGGGCATAGCATTTTCAACTGAGAAAAACTGATGCGTAGCTACGAAACAGTGATTAACAATCAAATTCCTGAAGACACTACCTATACATTTACAATTCAAATAGGAAAGAGGTATAAAGAAAATATCATCGCACAAGGCTGAAGGATAGGCATTCAAAGAAAAGTCCCATTCCTACAACTTAAGCAGCCTGTTAGGACACATTAAGGAGTAGCATTCTTTTATTTAAACCTATTAATCACTGCCTGTGCTTTAGGAAAGATGACAAGTATCTGAAGAAAACCTTTGTGAAGAACAAATATAGTCCATAACTCTTAGATAGGTGGTATTCTCATTGATCTTATGAAGTGTCAGAGAAATACTGTACGTGATTAATAAAAATAGTAACATTTAAGTGCCTTCTTAGTCACAATTCCTGTGAAGTTTCCCAAGTTGCACTAAAATCCACATCTTTTAGGAGGAAAGAACACAAAGTCCCGTGCAGTAGGTAAAAATGGATAGACAGGCCCCGATTAAATCAGCAACCAAAATTGTAACACTTTATAAGTGGATGCTATATAACCGTCATTACTTATAAGTTTGGAGCTATTAATTGGATGTGTTTCAAGGGACATACATTTACTTTATGAGGCAATTACATTCAAATGCTTCTTAAATGTATACACAAAATCAGTACCATCTATTCTAAGTACTGGCTACATTAGCTGATAAGTGCTTAAGAATGTAGACATCAAATAGAATAAAACAATATTTTACCACCTGCATTTTCTCACTGTATCTACCTATTTCTGTAGGAAATTTTAATATTTCCTACATAATTCCTAATTATGCAATAATTTATATACATATACATATTATATACATATATTATATACATGCATTATATTATGCATAATAATTATGTAATAATTATTCCTAATTCCTAATATTCCTACATAATTCCTACATAATTATTATTAATATTTTAATAATTTCCTAATATTTCTGTATCTACCTAATGTATCACCTATTTCTAACTCATTAGATTCTGCCCAGTGATAACTGTCACTGGCACAGCAGTACCACAAATCCAGGAGGATTTATATTAAGCAGATTTTCCATTTGCTTTAGAAGTATTCTAAACACAGAAGTTGAAGATGCTGTTTTACAAAATACCACAAAAATTGAATTTGAGGAAGCTCAGTTCACAACTTTCTCTTTCCTAACTTAGCATCAGTAAAGCTCAAAATAGATAAACCTACACTTTACATTAGGGCTTGGGGTGGTTCCAGATCTGTTTTATTTAGAAAGGCCATAAAAAAGAAACAGTTTCTCCAAATTTTGGTATGAAAATGACAGAGGAGGCAGAAAAATCTGGTGTGGCCATACCATCCTCATTATCATGGACTACATTCAAACTAGATAGGAAATTGAACATTCCCATTTTGAACTCAGTGCACAACCTTGGAGCATTGCAGTCTGCCTCACCTTCTCCAGACTTAAATGGGACCTTTTTTTCATTCTACACCTTTGAAACATATACATGCTAGTAAAGGATCCTATAGAGAGTTTTCACCATTTCTTTTCATACATGGAAACCAAAAGAGTAGCCAAGAATTTCCAGAATGCCAAGGAGACTGAGTGTTGTGCCCCAAGATTCTCTGGCCTGAAGGGATCTTGCAGAGACAAACCAAACCCCAACTCCAACTCAACCCCACCAAAAAAACGGAACCAAAAGAAAAAAACAAAACAAAACAACCACCAGCACACCACGCGCACCCCCAACACACACACCCCCAACACACTGACCATCTGTCTCTAAAAATTTAGGCCAAAATTTCTTTTCAGAAATTCTGGGCCTTACATTGGAGTAAATTAAGAGACTGTGTGTATATACACACATTCATAATATAGATGCATATATAGATGTATTCTCACAACATGTTGTCAGGCTTCATGTTGACGTGAAAAGAGTATAGCAGGTTCTTTCATTTTGTCATACACTGAAGATTCACCATTTTCTGTGTATATATTTTAATTTCTTGGAACTTGCAGAGTCTATTACTTCTTGTGAAACCAGTCTCACAAACTCTTGAGTAAAGCCCATAGGGTTTCAGTTACAACATGCTAATGGGTTAGTTTGTGTCACAGAACTGATCTCAGACTTGGAACAGTAAAATGTAATCTGAGGTTGGCTTTTCTTTCCAGCTTCCAGGGTGAAATTTTAAGTGCTAAGAGCAAAGATTCACTGCAATTTGTCATAATGCTCACAGAAAGACAGCTCAGCAATTCAGACATTCTGAACTCCAGTTCTGAAGATGAAGGCAAAAATTACTGTTTCTGCTCTTACTTTATTTCTACAGCTCCTAATTTTCTGCTATATTCCTCCTCTACTAGGTACTCTGTTCTCTTACTTCCCAGCCTGCCTTCATCCCAACAGTCTTGCAATTAATGCAGAGCCATAGAGGGGTATAACCCTGAGGACGGGTGCTGGTGACAGTTATTGGGCACGCTAAAGTGCTGAGCCAAGATATCACTGTAATGATAGTACATTTTATATAACTCTATTTAGGAAAACTAAAGACTATATTTAATTTTAGACCCTGGAAACTCTTTTGAAGTCTATTTAAATTGACTTTCAAGTCAATTTAGACCATGTTTTGGGACAACTTCTTATTTAAAATCAAATAGCCTTTAGATACCCTTAGCAAGTGACCTTAAAGGGACCTTAACAGATAGCTGTACACATACCTGGTACACAACCATGCATGCAAGTGCACATATATGGTACTCAACAAAAGTAAAGGCATCACTGATGAGTAAAGTGAAGGTTTGAGGGTTACTGTCTCCTACGGCAAAACCATACTGCAAACGCACAGCAAGCACCTTCTCCTCTGCATTACATGCAACAATTAAGGTGATTATTACTAATTCCAGAAGTATTTTTCAGCCACAGTCCAAATTACTTGAAAGGCTGACTCTTCAGCTCCAGCAGATTCCAACTGAAACATCTATCAGCTAATTGGCCCAGCACTAAAATTATCACAGCAGATGAGAACAGTTTCTAAAGGGTCATTCCCTTATAATTGCTTTTATCAGATTTGTCTTTTAGCTTGATCTCTCTGCAAAGATATAAGGTGTCCTCACAGGGAACTTCTCCTGAACTCCTAATTCTGAGTCAGCCACCACTCATCCCACGTCTTCCAGCCTGCAAAGGAAAACGTTTCATAGCAACATTCAGCCAGCAGATGGCACTAGCACAGAAATTAAGAGTCATGTACAATCATATTACGCCGATGGCATATTATAAATACAAATACAGTTAAGGGTTTATTTGGATGCATCTGTAAGACGACTTGTGTTTGGAAAAAGAAAAAAAAAAAAAGAAGTTAATTAACATTCTAAAAGATTAAACTAAGTCCCAAAGGTTTCTAATCTCTAAAATATAGATGAGAAATTTGACAGATATCCTTTATGAGTTCTGCTGTTCTAGTGTAGCTATACAAACAGGGGAGACAAACTCTAAGCAACTCTGTTACAAACCACATATAGTCATGCATAATAGAAGTAGCAAATGTAAGCATTTAAATAAGTAACAATCCCTTAAAATGGAGCACCTGCTCAGAGATCAAAAAAGATGTGCCAGTTATATAGTAAGCACATCCTGTCACATATAGCATGTGGCCCCATACACTAGGCAATTTAAGTTTCTAAATAGTTCACATAAATTTTGAAATCTCTTAAGTACAGAAAACGCACACACACACATCCCACCACACACAACACCAAAGCCCCACACATTTAAAAAATGGGAGTAGAGGGAGCAGAAAGGCAGGAGAGGGAGACTGGAATTACAGGTCTAGCAGCCATCAGATCTTCTCAGATAGGACCCTTGGAAGGAAAAAAGCCTCCAGATCTCAGAGGAATAAACAGGAAGGAAGAATAAAAGGCAGAAGAGAAACAGAAAGCAAGAAAATGAAGGATGAACCTTCATTTGTTAGGGCTGCGAGGGGTTAACATACAAAAGAAATATTACATGGAAAAAAATAATTGGCAAATTGAATGTTTTTCACTTAGAGCTTGTAAGCCCCAGGAAAGTAGCTAATTCCTAAATTGACTATAATGGGAAATCGACTGTTTTTTGCCTGGGTATTTGTTTGCTTGTTTTGATATCTATCCACAGGAGAGAAACCAATTTTTACTTAGGAGCCTTGTATTTGTTTCAAGTTAATGGAAAGGTGTAATTGTTAACAATGTTCCTCTGCATATTATTGAAAGGGACACACTTACGTTGTGCTATTCAAGACAGATGAAGGCAATACAAAGTGATACCTTGGATTTAAGAAAGGAAGTAAAAAACCTTTAAGGTAATCAAAACAATGGTTAAGATTTGTCCCACTCTGCAGGCTCATTAAACCTGCCTTTTAGAAACGCTGTAGCAGCTCAAGCAACATTCAACATAGACATGTTAAAAGTGCTCTTCTGTGCTCTAGCTACCCATATTCATTACCCATAGTCATTAATTTGCTAGTACTTTGAGGCAGCAAAGTTCTGGAAATCTATTTGGAGAGGCAAGAGTTACTTTTGTAGTCTGTATAAACAGTGTATCACTTGATGACTGATCCTCTTCCTGTGACAGTAGAACTTAGTGAAGCAACCGATGCATAATTCATCAACTCAGAATGACTTGATTGTATTTTTATTTCTAACCTTCAAGTTCCAGATGACCATGCTGAAGCTGCATGAAACAGAACCAAACCAAGATTAATGGCTGCCACCTTTTGTTTTGACTAGAAATATCATCTTTTGTGTTCGTTTCAGCATGAAGCAGCTGTCAGAGGTGGAGACTGAAAAAATGTCTCCATGCTCCTTCCAGTACTTTGATAGCCCTGTATGGTGCCATATGGTATTCTATGTTTAAAACACATCCTTTTTACACATAGCATTGCAAAAAGCTCAACAACCCTGTAGCCTGTTGCCAACATGCTCTTGTACA
The DNA here is from genome assembly GCF_003342845.1 of Nothoprocta perdicaria. Classification (NCBI taxonomy): domain Eukaryota; kingdom Metazoa; phylum Chordata; class Aves; order Tinamiformes; family Tinamidae; genus Nothoprocta; species Nothoprocta perdicaria. Next base: position 513,194 of record NW_020455604.1, read on the forward strand.
AATGCTTTTGCACAAGTCTTTGAGGACAGGTAAAATACAAAAGGGAAAAAGAGGGGAAAAAAAAGAGAGAAAAAGAGAAAAAAAACAGTAGTCAATCCATGTGAAGCATCCTTTTGGCATATGCACACAACATACCGTTACTAGAGCTCTTTACTTCCTCCTCTGAGCTATGATATGGCCCTGAGTCATATCATAGTTTGCTCTACTATCTGAGTTACCTTTGGGCACAGACACCGTTACAGAAACACAGAATGGTTAAGGTTGGAAGGGACCTCTAGAGATCATCTGGTCCAAACCCCCTGCTCCAGCACGGACACCTAGGGCACAGGGCACAGGGTGGCATCCAGGTGGGTTTGGAAGATCTCCAGAGAAGGAGACTTCACAGCCTCCCTGGGCAGCCTGTGCCAGGGCTCTGTCACCCTCACAGGAAAGAAGTTCCTCCTCACATGGAGATGGAATTTCCTGTGCTTCAGGTTATGCCCATTACCCCTTGTCCTATCACCAGCCACCACTGAGAAGAGCTTGTCCCCTTCCTCCATACATTCCCCCTTCATGTACATATACATGTTAATCAGATCCCCTCTCAGCCCTCTCTTCTCCAGAAGAGCTCAGGCCCAACTCTCTCAGCCTCTCCTCATACGAGAGATGTTCCAGTCCCTTAATCATCTTGGTTGCTCTCCATTGGACCCTCTCTAGAAGCTCCTTGTCCCTCTTATACTGGGGAGCTCAGAACTGCACACAGTACTCCAGGTGTGGCCTCGCCAGAGCTGAGTAGAAGGGCAGGATCCCCTCCCTCGACCTGCTGGCAACATCCTCCTGATGCAGCCAAGATCCCATTGGCCTTCTCTCAATGAGGGCACACTGCTGACTCATGGTTAACTTGGTGTCAACCAAGAGGGACTCCTAGGTCCCTCTCTGTGGAGTTGCTCTCCAGCAGGTTAACCCCTAATCTGTACTGATGCCTGGGGTTATTCCTCTCCAGGTACAGGACCCTGCATGTGTCCTTATTGAACCTCATGAGGTTCCTCTCTGCCCAACTCTCCAGCCTGTCCAGGTCCCTCTGAATGGTAGCACAAAAGATTTGCTAGTTCCAAGAATTTCAGTCTTCAAAGTCCCCCTCCTGAAATCTAAGCATGCCAAACAAGACCTACTCAGAGTTAATTCTTAGTCTCTCTAGGAGATTCCAATGCCTCAGTCAATCTTCTTGCTCCCTAAAGAGGCAGCCTTTCTGCCCTTCTTTCCTGCTTGGATGAAAATCCTGGACTTTTAACGTAAACTAGCAGACATAATGAAGCAAGTTGCCTCATGGCAGCCATGCAAAATAGTAAGCTAATGAAGCCAGACATGTGCAAAACAGCTACTTTGTACAAGTACTCATACTGGAGAATCGACTCTCAAATGAGAGTGATCAACAGTATTAAAGAAAATCACCAGTACAGAAAGAGTACTGTTTACAGGCAAAATAAATCATGAAATGCATGATAACGCAGGTAAGTCTGAGCTCTAGCCAAGCAAAGCATAACTTAAATAACAGATCTTTGGGACTGCACACAAGCTACAGAGACAACACCATGTTATTTGTAGAATGACATTAGCAGTACTGCTGCAAGTAACAGATAGCTGTTTACAAGTCATTACAGTAGTGTCACCACCATAGTAATGTTTTACTACCTGTTAATATACAGTACTTGCATGGGTTCAGACGCAGCTTATTTGCCCATATCTTTAACATAAGATATTAAGCTTATATAAACACAAAAGTATTCATAGACAGCTTGTCCTTCCAATTAAATCAGCTTAAGGGGATCAGTTTGGGATCTTTCTTCACCTTCATGGATGTTCAGTAGTACAAAGTGACAGAAACAGCCCCTCCGACAGCACTATGAAGAACATGGTATATATTAAGGTTTTGGTACACTTTAAGGAGTGGAATCCACTAGGCAGAATTTTCCACAACTCCACTTTTTCTTTTGAAAGACATGCCCTGCTTTGAAAATAATCAGGCAGAATGTTTTCAGTAAGTGTCCTATGAACAATTTTTACTAAGACATTTCATGGCACTTGATGACCCACTGGAAATATTTGATCATGCACATTTTGATAAGCTTTTGTCAGAGACATGCAGGAAAAAGCACACACTTAGCAAGTAAATAGTCCTGCTTACCCGCATCAACAATATTATGTTAATTATCCTAAAGTCATTCCATTTGTTTTGGGAACATTGGTTTAGATGAGTAGTGTTCAGCTTCTCCAACTTGCCTTTTAATTCAGTAACATAAATTAAGGAAAGAAAGAAAAAACTCCATAAAGCCTCCTAGCATTAATCACAGAATAGCTGAAGTTTGAAAGGACTTCTAGAGATCATCTAGCCAAACCCTCCTGCTCAAGTAGGGTCAACTAAAGCACGCTACCCAGGACTTCGTTCAGATCGCTTTTGAATATCTCCAAGGAAGCAGACTCCATTTCCTCATGTTCAGATCAACCTTCCTGTGCCTTTTATCCCTCATCCTAACTACAACCCTAAAGGTAATGGTGTGGGGGGATGATGATGGAAACAACTCTGCAGAGAAGGACTTTGGGGTCCTGGTGGGCAACATGTTGATCATGAGCCTACAGTGAGCGGGCTCATTGTGTCCAAGAAGGCCAGTGGCATCCTAGAGTGCATTAGGAAGAGTGCTGCCAGCAGGTTGTGGGAGGAGATCCACCCATCTGCTTGGTCCTGGTGAGGCTGCATCTACATACTATATCCAGTTCTGGGCTCCTCAATACAAGAGAGACACAGAGCTACTGGAATGAGTCCAGTACATGGTTGCTAATATGATTAGAGGACTGGAGTGTTTCTCATGAGTAGAGACTGAGAGCTGGGAGTTTTCAGTCTAGAGAAGAGAAGGCTGTGGGAGGGAGGAAGGAATCTTATCAATGTGTATAAGTATACGAATGGAGGATGTGAAGATGATAGAGTCAGACTCTTTTTCAGTGGTGGGCAGCAATAGGGTGCTGCTGCCATTACCTTTAACTTCATGAGGTTCTTCTCTGGCCATCTCAGCAGGCTGTCCAGGTCTCTTTGGCAGCAGTCTTCTGAGGTATCATCCACTCTTCAGTTTTATATCAGCAGACTTACTGAGGGAGCAGGTCATTAGTCATTAAGCTAAGCAAGACCAGACCCAGTACTGACTACTAGGAAATACCGGTAACTATAAGACTCCATCTAGATTTTTTCACCACTCATCACAACCATCTGAACTCTGCCATTCAGCCATTTCTCAACCCACCTCACTGTCCACTCATCCAGTAAGTACTTTCTGAGCTTAACTATGAGGATGTTGTGGGAAATAGTGTCAAAAGCTTTCCTGAAGTCATCGTAAACAACATCTACTGTTCTCCCCTTATCTACCCAGCCAGTCATGGGTAACCTGTCTCATGGTAAGAGCCCAGGTAAGAACCCAGCCTCATGGTTAAGCCTGATTTCACCTCGGTAAATTCATGCTAACAACTCCCTATCACCTTATTCTTTACATACATAGAGACAGCATCCAGGATGAGCTGTTCCAACCCCTTCTCAGGGACTGAAATGAGGGTGAATGGCCATGGGTCCTCCTTCTTACCATTAAAGGCTAGAGTGACAGATACTGTCTTCCGTTCCTCAGGTGCCTCTCCTCTATGTCCATTCATTCAAAAGTTTTTTGAGACTATCGATGATATCCATCACCTCTTGGCACTCATTGGTGCAACCATTAGTGCCCATAGACTTCTAGATGTCAAGTTTTAAATGATCTCTAACCTAATATTCTTCCACCAAAGAGGAAAAAAGTCCACATCCAAATCCAACATTACATCTAATACACCTGAAGATATCAGAAAAAAACAGTCAGTCCCCTGATTTAGAAACTTTATTTGCTTTTTGTTTCACAGGGGTGGTAATTGAAGTTTAGCCTTTGATTCTTCGAGAGTTTCGGGATGGCATGCATTCTCAGGTTCTTTTGTATTTTTCCTCACTGCGATACAAATCTTACTGACAGATAAGAAACTAAAAGTTTTGGTAGAGATGCAAAAAAAAAAAAAAAATCATATCAAAAGATAGTTCTGTGACAAACACTAGATTATTTTCATGAAGACCTAGCTATAATGCTAAAGCCTGATGCAGGCTTGGGATATTTACTTGAACAGAATGCTTATACTCCAATTTCTCATAGTAGGATTAATCTTCCATCTATTTTATGTGATCAATGTTTGACTAAAAGTAAAAATATCTGTGAAAAAATAGCTGCAGATAAAGAACACAGGAAGAGAGAACTATTTCACACTTTATGTGTATATGGATCCCACTTCAGGAGATCAAGGCTTCTGAATTTTCTTGGCAAAAGTTGGATCCCAAATACTGATGTAAGCTTTCTGTAGGTATTAAGATAAACTGCTTAACTATGACAGACTGAGATCACATGAATCTTTTGATGTTGAGATTGTGAGAGAGTGCAAAAAGTTAACACATCATCTCCAAAAATAAATTTTAGACATATAAAAAAATAAAAATAAAAAACAGAAAGCAAGCTTTCAAGGGGTATTACTGTACTCAGAAGAGTGTTTTCTAACAGCATCGGTTAGTAAATAAAAGGGTAGTTAAATCTTTCGCAGCCATGGTGTGTTTAAGGGAAGATTTGTATCTACAAGATCATCACTAAATAAACAATCATCCCCTAAAGCATCACCTTTTAAAAAAGGCAACATACGTAGAACAGAGGATGGAGAGAATACATCCTTCAATCTCATTTCATCTGCAATTGCATGACAACAGGGGAACAGAAATACAGTGAGTCATAGGCAAGTAACACGATTTTGTGCAACAGCAGGGAAGAATGATGGAGGATGCCAAGCCACCATAACACCTAAAAGCAAAAGTGCACATTTGGGTAAACTTAGTTCTTTTCAGCTGTGACAGCAAGCACAGTTGTTTGGCTAGGTAGATTTTAAAGAGGAAAAAATGAGCACAGAATACAAAAATCTGGAATAGTACCCTAAATGTTCAGGTTGCAATTGCTCAAGGGAGCAAAAGCTTTGTTTACAATCTCTATTTGAAGGTTGCTAATACTATTGCAAGAGAAGCAAAGCACCATCTCTCCACAGTAATTTTTCATCCAGCGGTAATGATTTCCACAGACAAGCAATGCACACGAACTTAGAAATGATTTTGCACAGTCTGAGCTGGCTGAGTCGTTTCACATAGACTATTAGAACAGCATCATGAGCTCAGTTGGGACAAAATGCCTAGAAATCCCCACTTCTTCCTGCAGCAAGAGGCTTTATTATATTGTGAAAGCGGGAAAACAGATTAAGGAAAATCTGAATGTTTCTTAGTCTTTTGATGAAAAACTCCTTTTCTCATTCAATAAAGCCCAAGCTACAGCTTTCTCCACACACCGATAGCTCTTATAGGTAAGGAAAAGAAATAGAAGAATCATTCCAACAGGAAAAACTCCTAGTTCAGGACTAGAAGGACTACTTCTGGAGGAGTCACAGGGACACGCTAGACAATGCTCACAACATGGTAGTTTCCTTCTCATTTTGCAAGTATAGATGATTCCGCTCATGACTCTGTCATGACTCTGCTACTTAGATTTAAGGAGGACTCTTCTCACCATACCATAAATATCACTTTTTTTCCTCTCTTAGCTGGGAAAAGTAAAACTAGAAAGTTCTCTTACAAGGAAAAACTATCCAAAGAGATAGGAGAAAAAAAAATGGTTAAAAGAATTTTAAAATTCCATATCAAAAACATTTTCCATTTGGGAAAAGGATACCTAGGGAACAGGAATCGTATATCCAAAATCCAGACAGCTAGCACAAAATCATGACATTCTGAACTAGAAAATAAACAGATCTAGTTTAATCAAGATACCACTGAAAAGGTATATCATCCACACATTCCAGGTTTCCCCACACAATACAATCATCTAAACCATGACCGAGTATTTGGACTAAAGCAGCACTTTAGAAAAACATGCAAGTGAAGAAAGGAAAGGGGGAACTGAAATGGTTAAAGAAACAAATCTTTTTCCCATTAGGTACCACCTTCCAAACAATCTTTGCTCATGTCCTGACAGTGTCTCAGCACAAAATGTGAACTGTCACAACTACCCTCTTTTCCAGTTCTTCAGATTGGAGAAGATATTACTCTATAATGAATCTAACAATGTCCTCAACTTATAATGGGCTCAAAATGCTCCCAAAGATAATTGGACTAGTTTCCTATCTCATGTTATTATAGTATTACCAATACTTATCAAAGAGAAATGAACTCTACTGAAATGAGCTTCCTAGAAATCAGTAATAGTGTATAAAAGCTAATAGGGAAAGCTTTCCAACATACTGTGAAGTTTTTTTTCAGGCAATGGATGATTAAAGTTCAGTTCAGACTGCAGTCAATTGAAAAACACATTCTCAATATGATTTAATCAAAGATGGTAGGTTAACTACTATATATTAAAACAATGTATTGAAAAAGGGCCTGACCTAATACATGCAAGAGGACTGCATTAAGTTAGTAGAATCTCATTAAGATGATTAGAGCTAACAAATCTTAGAAATCTGATTTGTAAATCAAATCCTGTCTAGCAAATAGATTAAGACACTTTCTTGGGATAACCATTATCTAGACAGAAATAAATAGATTGGCATCACTACCAGAAATCAAAGCATATAAGAAACTCACTTACACAGCTTCAAAAAGTAGAAGTAAATAGAGATATTCATCTAGCTTAACACGAATTAACTTTTAATTAGTTTCCTGAAATAACTATTTCCTGAAATAGTTTCCCGGAGATTTCCGTTTTGTTGCCTATCCTACAGTCAAAGCCACCAGTGTAATCTATGCATTTTTCAGTTTCCAGGAGACCACTAGAACCATTGAAAGGTCCTGGTTATGCACAATGGTGCACAAAGCTTCCTAGAAAAGGCTGTTTGAGTGATCACTAATCTTTAAATAAAGAACTTGAGGGATTTATAACATTCTAGGCAGGAGTTTGGGTTTCTGAAGGTCTGCACATGTATGTAAGTGCACAAAGACATACCTTCCACCTACACTGTGCAAGACTCATTCTTCAAAGCATGCCCTATTGCAACAAAAAACTACCTAAAGCAGCAGGAGAGTATTTCCACAGCTGGTCCCATGAAGTTGTCCCCTTAGAATCTCTTCATGCTTAATATGATACATTCTACCAAGACAGTCCAGAAATCCACTTGCGCATGTGTCCCAGATTTAAACTAGATTTAACATATTTGACTTACTCAAAAGAGAAGGCAACCCTACATAACAGCAGCATTTTGTGAGGGGATTGTTAGTTTCTAAAGCATTCAGCGACTTTCCATTTGCATTTGTCAGTAGCTCCTAAAGGCAATACAACATTAGCTGTAATTTTACATGTCACACTTGGATTGTTTACTATGGCTTTCTAAAATCTGAAAGACTTATTAGAAAAGTGTACAAAATGATTTTCCCCTCCAGCAGCTCTAATCGAAACATTCAGAACAGATAATATTCTTCACCCCAAACAAGTTCAATCCCTTTGCAAGTATACTTGCTAAAATACCATCTAATGACTTTACCAGTGTTTCTGGCCACACAGCAGATACAGTGATGACCCCTACAAAGACCACTAAGGGCAAACTGCTTTTCTACTCTCTTTTAAGAGCAAGATTTAGGTCAGCTAGAACTTCTGCCGAGAACAGGATGACTTCTCTTTCAAATGAGTTACTTGTAATTACATAATATTTCAAACTTCAGTTTCAATGCATCAAAAGATAATGATTTTACTTCAAATCTCCCATACTTTAAGAAATAACTATACAGCATGCTAATAGCATGCCCAGAGAGGTTGTGGAGTCTCCTTCTATGGAGATCTTTAAAACCCGCTTGGATGCAGCCCTGTGCCATGTGCTCTAGGTGACCCTGCGTGAGCAGGGGTGTTGGACTCGATGACCTCTGAGGTCCCTTCCAACCTTCGGCATTCTATGATTCTATGATTCTATAATAGATCCAGATGAATTTTGAAAATAAGCAAGAATTAGAAAATTTACAGACTTAAAAACCACAATGGTATTTTTTCTTTTTAGCCTGAAGAGATGGAATTTGCAGGCCTTTTCTGAAAAAAAACACAAGTCTCTTTGATGATATATGAAAATTTCCAAGAACTTACTTCTCTGAAAACAATTTGTGCTTTATTGGATGCTTCAGCTAGAGGAAAAAAAAAAAGAGTTAGGGGAAATAAGTTCAACAATCTATTCATATCTATTCCTTTAAAATTGTTTCTGCTGCAACAGAACATACATAATCAGACAAGTAAAGGGAATGAAAAACCTGCATTTTGAAGTATAATTTCATTCCAAAGTTTCATAGCCCTTTGTGTTATCTTATTGCTTTCATCAGTAGATACCAAAGGATTTAAAAGTCATCAGTTCTGTTCTCCTTAATTTCCACGTGGGGGAAAAAGAGCATCTCAAATGTACTGTTTTGGCCAACATGATAAGATTTGTCCTTTCCCTGCATTAAGGGATTGACAGATCTCTGTATCAAATGTCATGATTTATTCTTCCTTATTTTGCATTCCTGTGTATGAAATGGATATAACATGCATAAATAGAGACACGTACAAGAATTGTGGTAGTCAACCATAACTCAAATTTGTAACATATTGGAATCAGTTTTTTAGATCAAGTTTTATCCCATTTCTGTAATAACTTGTATGGAGGTTATCTATCAAGACAACAATAAACAAATGGCAAGAGATGTCATCATTCAAAGGATGCATTTATACTATTGCTTGCAACATTATAAGGTTTAATGCTCTTGAGAAATACCTTTATATTGGCTTGTGGTTAAAGAATAAATTAGTTACTATAAAATGCAATTTCTGAGGAGTATCTAGCAATAATTGCTTCTGCAAGTATGCATTACTCTAATTTTTTTTTCCAAGTAGAAACAATTTAGCTGCCCTTGGAAAAGCTACTCAGAAACGATCAATAAGCAGGTTTCTCCTACTAATCTAAAAATACTTATTTTTGAATCAGACAGTTCAAGTACCAGTCATTACAATTGCTCAAATAAATCAGGGAAGAGCATGCTCCCAACAACTTGGGAGAGTGGGAGATTAAACAGTGCTATTAATACTTTTAAGAATATTTTTCTTGGAAAAATATTTTGGTGTTCATATCTTGTAGGGGGTAAAAAAGCCATCATTACAATATCTAAATGCATTGCATTTTACTGACTGCGCTCTGAGATCCATTAGCTATTTTATTTCAGAAAGGTCTATTCCAAACCTATGTTAGAAAATGTCTCATTGCATCCAAAAGTTATTTGGTAAAACACCCCCAAACTTCACAAACATGAATAAATCTTGATTTAGGTTGAGCAAGAACACTTTTCTCTAGCTGGCTGTAAAGTAACATCAGATTAAAGACTTCCTTCCCAGACCACCCCCCCAAAAAAAGCATGTGCTTTCTAATCACTGTCAAGCTTGCTTCTAAAAATAAATAACAGGCCTCTTTGAAATCATATTAGAACAGAGAACATAGAATTCCTGCGGAAATTACAGATCAGAACTCTAGCAAATTCATAAAATACTAATGGTTTCTGTGGCTTGCTGAGACCACAGATAACATTCACGTCATCATATTACGGGTGTATTACAATTAGTAATCCAAAATTAAAACATTTTAAAATGGATCTTTCTGTTTCATAGCCTCAGATAAACCTGTGAGAGAAACATTATTCCACTGGGGACTGAAAGTGAATGAAAAAGGAGCTGATAAGGTGAAAACTAAATTTAGCGCTCTCCATAGGAAACTCTGAAACCAAAATTGGTGATTCTTACAGTGACTAAGTCTCAGATTAAGAGCGTGAATGCTTAATCAGTTTGATCTCTAGGAGCCCTCTAGAATCCCAGGCCCTAGGGACACATGAAGAGAGCCAGAGAGAGGAAGGCTTGTCCTGGGTAGAGGAAGAGTGGGTCAGAGTGCATCTAGGGAGACTCGGCACCCACAAATCCATGGGCCCTGATGGGATGCACCCCAGAGTGTTGCGGGAACTGGCAGATGTCCTA
>NW_020455604.1:525857-543008 GCF_003342845.1 Nothoprocta perdicaria
GTGAGCAGGGGGGTTGGACTCGATGACCTCTGAGGTCCCTTCCAACCTTGGGCATTCTATGATTCTATGATTCTATGATTCTATGATTCTATGATCTGGTTTTACAAATATTACATAAAGAAGGACTCCTTGCTTGGTTTCTTCCTGCCAAACAAGTGTTAAATAATCAACTCCAACAAGCAGAGTATAAATTTAGATAGCAGTGAAATTGCTTCATGAAATACGACATATAGGTTTTAAGGGTCAAAACATTATTTTCAAGTATTGTGCTTCTCCTTAGAGGGAGACCACCCAGTTCACCGTATATGAATCATCACTCAATTTTCCCTTTCTGTTGCATGACAGAAAGGTAATTTGTGACCGCCAGTTCTGTTAACCCCAGTCCAAGTTGGAAACGCCAAAGTTAAGTCATGAGAAACAGTTAGTTGAACCTTTAACAGTAGTTCCAACATGATTAGCCAAGACCGAGAGCTTGGTCCCAAAGAGGACTTCACAGACATAGTGGTAAAGGCACAGATTTCAAACACTTAACCACAAAATTAGTCAATCTGCCACTCACAGCTAAGTGAGATATGTGCTCATTTAGGGCAGAAACTGACTCATATGATGTAGGCTAAATTCCAGAAATATCAGTCCTGCCAATGCTCATCCTGGGCTTCATGGCACAGGTGCCTGTTCAAGGAGAAATGCAGTACATTGGCTACCAGAAAAAAAGGCTGATGCCTCTGAGATGGCTCCTGGTCCTACCTGCTCTTGCCTTTCTCAAGCAAGAGAGTGAGGGAAGAAGGTCCCGGGGGAGAGGAGTTTCTTAATGAAGTATGAAAGAGAAGGGATGTAATGGAAGCGCAGAGGGATTTCAGATACTCATCCACTAGCCCAGAGGAGTTCACAGATAAAAAAAAAATCTTAGTTCTTCCTTATACATTGCAACAGAGCAGCATAAGCTGAGAAGAAGCACCCCAAAGACTGTCCTGAGTCTGTTTCTCTGTGCACAGAAAACCATCAAATAGACCCAGCATTGAACAGAAGGGAGGAAGTGGAGTCACCAGGATGCTCCTTCCCCTGCCGCATTAGGGCATTTCCCACTATATCCCGTTTGGCATTCCTGCAATGGGCAGAAGATGAAGAGAAAGGAGGCCATGAAAGGGAAAGCTGAAACACTCTGACACACAACTCTCAGAACTGTAAGACAGCAGCTCCCAGAGAGCACACAAACAAGATTTGTCTGCCACTATACAGGGACAGCTTGTTCCTCCAGCAGCAGATCACATTTAAGGCTCTTCTGTAAGCACCTGGCGATTCCCATTATTGACTTCCTAACAGGATAATTTTCTGCCTTCTTATTTTTGTGTGGGTTTTTTTTTAACTTTTTTTAACTTTTTTTAACTCTAAAATAAGAGATCATCTTGAGAAATGCCTTATGAGAAGCTGTTTGCAGGATTATTGCACTGCTAGTATCATCTCTTCCTCAGCAGAGATGCTTGTTAAAAACAGTGCCTATGAACACTTACAGATGAGGAAGCTGTGTATTTCCATCACACTTTACAAACTAGAATTCAATCTGAATGCGTTGTCAAAGAAGGGCTAATGGCAGGCAACTAAGTCATTCCCTGTTCCAGGTGGTTGGTTTCCAACAAGCACATTTAACAGGATGGTTAACATAGCCTTTCACATTCAGGATGATTGCCTAAAGCACTCAGGGTGAACTTATCTGAACATGAAATCTGTGCTGAGGTGGTTGACACAAGTAGTACTACGCTGTGCTTGACAGTTAAGCTCAGGGTTTTTTACAAATATTTTACAAAGGTTAGTGGAGCGGAACAAGACAAACCTTATAGCAACATTTCTATGATTCTGCAATTAAATACCCATAGCATGAAGAGATGTATCAGAAGTGATGCTTTCACACAGCATTTTATTTACAGCAAATAACCACTCTTGCAGATAAATTTGTTGGCTAAAGCTAGCTTTCACAAGAGAGCATCTAGGTTTCCTTCAGTTCTGTTCCTCGTATAGATTTGATATATTTGGTACTATTTCCTAGTTATTCCATTTTCATTTCTTTGCAGAAAAAGTTGAAATTGGAAAAGATAGAGGAAAACACTTCATATTATCAAAGAATACACCTTTGCTATATATTATTTCCAGTCATCTACATTGAGGAAATAGACTAGACAGCTACTACAGTGAAAAATATATTATGAAAATGGAAGAAAGTTCACCCAGAATCCTCAAACAGAAGAGTTTTTCCCTCTTGTTGCTTTAGACTTGAGATCATCATATTTGATCTTAACACAACTATTTGCACAGTTATTTCTGAAAATTTTCACCTTTTACTAGCTACAAAGGTCCATTAACTTCATTGTTGTGTGGATTCATTGACTGGTTTGGGGTTTCATTAGTTAAATTTAAAAAAGGAATCTGCAAAATATACTGGTTTCTTTAGTTAGAATAATTCTTTTTGGTTCATGAGCTGCATTTTAATAGTATGCAAAGTATGAGCTAATAATGAATTTAAGCTTTTTCTTACAGACTTTAACACATACATGCACACACAACTCATTTTATATTCTTTTCACTGCTCACATTTGCATCCTTTACTTACAGAAGTAATGTGTAAATGCAAGTATATGGATTGGGTTGAAACTCAAGCCCCATTTCAGTGTGTAGTTATATTAGAAATAACCGTTTAACTGTACCTTCAACTGTAGTATCTGTAAGTCACGGGGAAATGGACCTCAAGATTGCTTTTGTCAATACATACTGCTATGTCTGTTGCCCATAGCTTTCACTTTCCTGTTGCCATGAAAAAGGACAGTGCAAAAGCCTTAAATGCCAGGGAGTGTAAACACCATCTACAGTAGTTCACTTCAAGACTCAGACATGAGTATTGTTTCCATCTCAAATATCATTGGACTCTAACAGTTTCCTTGCATTAAGAGAGATTTCACAAACTGATAGAGACATTTTGCCACACTGAAAGGGAACTGAACTATTATTTTTTTGAAACAAATTCCAAAAGACTCCCACATTTTTAATTGAAAAAACTAAGATAGCCATGTTTGTAGCCTAATTATTCCAGCATCTAAACTGCATTTTTTCATCTTCCAAACACAAATGTTTCACAGAGTAAAATGTTTAATTGACAACCTTGCAAAGTCCTCCTGTGATTTTGCATGTGTAAGATCTAATTGAGTGCATAGTGACTAGTACAGAGATCTATTTTCCATCCAAGCATTTATGGAGCTCTCTACAGTTCATTTATGACTGTATTTACCAACAAGAGCATATGGACAAACACTAGATCCTTACATAACATGCAATTTACCTCTAAGTGTTACTTAGCTCAGTAATGACCAAGGGAAAGGAGGAAGAAAACTGAAGAGGTTTCACTTTGATTAGCTGTGTTGAGTGCTATCAAAAACCATGATTAGGTGAAAAAAAGTGGAAGAGTAAAAAGGGATGGAGAATAAAAGCTTACATAATAATGCAAGTGACACTTGGTCATTACATGTGATTTCACAAAACGGTTGAGGTTGGAAGGGACCTCTAAAGATGGTCTAGTCCAACCCTGCTGCTCAAGAAGGGACACCTATCCACATATGATTTATATGTATCCAATTAGACATGGGTTAAGCTGTTCTGTTAGACAAAGTAAGGAAAAGAAACCAGCATGTACACGCACAGAGAGCAACTTATATAAGGAACCTTATATAAGGATCAGAACAAAAGTAAAAAAATGTGTCAGAATTCACATGAAATATTGCAAAACAACTTTAAAACTTCTAGAAGACCATACTTTTCCCCACTCTACCTCAGATGAAATGATTTCATGCTTTCTTGAAGCCTGGAAACAAACTGCCATATCAGAGTCCCACAAAAGTTAATTGGCTTGGAAGCTGTTCAAAAGTATTCAAACTCTTTAATATTAGTGAAACAAAGATACTCCTGCATTTGAAATAAGCTCATGGACTCCATTTCCTCAATTACACTGAAATATTAGAGTTCTCTATGATGATCTGAGATCTTTCACAATTACTTCATGGCAACTATAGGAACTGAATCGTGAAGTATCCAGGGGAAAACAGTCCTTAAAAAAATTCTGTGATTCATTCTACAATGAACTATTTCAAGAAGTTTGAACACTATTCTTAGCATTCAGGATTATTCACATATTTTCAATCAACTCTGGAACAAAAAGAAATCCTATTCATAGTTGTAATGCTAACAGGTGTACAGATTATTATTAAAAATGGTTGGAGTTTTGTAACAGGGGTCAATACATCAAGTTGTGCACGATGTATTTACTGTTTTCTGAACATTCAAGTCTTTTGGTTCACCTGGCTCAGTGCCACACAAATCTGAGGGAGCTCTGCATCTACTTTGATAAACTTGATAAAGCCTTCTTTTTGATCTGAAAGAATGTAAGTCCTAACAAGCCAGTACTGTCTATGGTTCTCAAAGAGTGGTTGACTAAGTCATATTTTCAAGAGATTTGACATTTCAGAAGGAGCCTACAGAACCCCCTCAAAACATAAATGGAGAACTTCAAATAAAAATGTGAAAGGACCACATTTCCCAGTCAAGTCATCTTCCTTAACCAGTGGAGAATGCACGATGACTTAGGGACATTAGACAATTGCCTCTGCTATTGGCTGCCTGCATTTCATCTTCTAGCAGGCTGTGAGTGACAAATCACAAACAGAGCACTGTCCCTGTACACTGTGCAGGAAACATGGAAAGCTGCAGCAACAGTAGCCCTTACCTCTCCTTTCTGAAACACTGGAGGCATGACCTTAACTTCAGCAGTTTGTAATTGTCACTCTAAAAAGGGCAGGGGAAAGCAGAATTACTCATCATTCAATAGTAAAAATTAAAAAGGGGCTCAAGACTGCAAAGCTCAAGTTTTACACCTCATAGCTGGGAATGTGGATCTGAGGATCCTTTAGTCAGCATCAGGGATCACCGATGCACAAGCACAGGTCAAATTGAAGAGATTTATGCTTAATCATATGCCCTAGAATGAACGAAATTTAAGAGACCAGAGAAAGAAATAAAGCTCTTCTGCAGATAAATGTATTTCAGCCTACCTGCTTTGTGTACTTCTGTCCATAATTCCAGAAAGCTGGTGCTTTTCCATGGCTTTGAAACTGTCACTAAATTGATTGCCTCTGTTGCCAGGGAAACCAAGAGACTAAGGCTAATGGATACCATTTAGGACACCAGAAAGCTTAACAAATAAAACTGTTTGACATAATAAGCACAGTCTTACAAGTTAGTTAACAACTAAAGTGAATCTTAGTATAGAAAGAAGAACTGGCTGAGATATTTTTCCTTTGTGTCTATCCAACTTTAGGTATCAGATATTTACTACTTTATGCACTTTCAGTATTGCTGCATAGTGATTTTTCCAGCTTTATTTTAAAATAGAATAGTTAGAATTATTCTTGGTGTTTAAGCTTGTCCTGAGCAGTGGAGTCAATGCTTTTTAAAAGCATTGTACAAGGTGCAAAATAGGAGAATGCTCTTCAGAATTTAAGTCGAAGACACTTAAGATGGTTCCACCTTTGCCC
Source organism: Nothoprocta perdicaria (assembly GCF_003342845.1). NCBI lineage: Eukaryota > Metazoa > Chordata > Aves > Tinamiformes > Tinamidae > Nothoprocta > Nothoprocta perdicaria. Next base: position 531,431 of record NW_020455604.1, read on the forward strand.
TCATAAATAGAGAGTTATGAAAGATGTTTTATATCAGAAGTAGCAGACCTCTGGTTAAACCCTGGATGTTATAGATCACTATACTTTCATGAACCTATGTTCATATAAGAGTTTATGTGGGAGGGATCTTATGCTCGTGTAAGAGTTTATATGGGAAGGATCCTTAATTTTCTTGGCAATCATAAAAGGACATTTGAAAACAGTTCAGAGTATATAAATACAAAATGGTCTCAAAATGCCATTATAGCATGCTACTGTTTTATAATAGTCTTTTTTATGCTTTGTATTTGATTTCATCTGATTATAAAGCCTCCTTAAGCTATATGTTCATATATACAAGCTATATGTTCATAGCATGAATCATATCAATAGCAACAGCACCAGCCTGAACTTATACCAGATTAAAGGAACAAACATGAGGCATATGTTTACAGAAGGCTGGAGGAGGTTTTTTGGCACTGAAGTTACACATAACCCCTACTCAGACACCTCGTTATCATGAACATTTTGCCCCTTGCTCCCCTCTTCCCTTGAATCCCTCATGGTCCCTGTGTGCCACAGCTGCTGTGGACTTGCAGCCCCTCTGCCCGGGCAGGCAGCAGCTGCTGACAAGGCTGAAGCATATTTAGCCTGCTTGGCACTTCCACTTAGAGCAAAGTCTAGGGAGGGAGATTTTAGGCTTGCTGTACTTGACTACATCTTTTCCTTCATGGCATAGGCTCATATCCATTGAGGTCTCTAAAATGCACTGCCTGTCATGTCTTGTTGGACATTATTGGACAATTGCAGAGTATTACAGAGATAATTACAGGAGCCAGTGCTTTTCTGTGCCAGATATGGAGAGTTGGTGAGATGGAAGGAAATTCCAGCCAGTTAAGGAGAATTCATTCCCAGGGGAAAGCCTTTCATAGAGGCTAACCAGGGACAGACCTCAAAAGCTCCACCCAAAGGAAAAAAAAAAAAAAAAAAAAAGAATAAAGATGGAGGCAGAAAGCACAGGCTCCTCTACCTAAGCAGACCCTGCAACAAGAATGATTTCTAACTTGCCCTTTTCCTAATATCAGGAAATCTCAGTGAGCTTAAGACCAATCAGCACAGAGTGGCCCAGGGTAGCTTACTATTAGGCAGGTTTACTAGTACTAAGCACATCTTGCACAGTACTACATACATCATACATCATCACCAAGCACTTCTTAAATTTATGCCAGTCCAAAGCGTTCAGAAGATTAGAGGAAGCATTTCTGCATTGTCACTGATGTTAAAACTCTGTGCAACAGAATAATTATTCCCTCTTTCTGTTGTACCCACACCTTTACTTCAGGCTCTCTGCTCCAGAATCACACTTCCCTGAGCATGGAAAAATATTGCCCTTTCACAATATGACAGTTAGAAACCTATTGCCTAAAATAATAGAAAATAGAGGATTAAACAAGTTAAATAAAAATACTGGACAAGAGTCCTGACCATCATCCAAACAAATACAGATTTAAAAAAAAAAAAAAAAAAGAAAAGAAAAACAAAAAAACACCATTTTTTCATGGGCACATTATGTTGGCAGACATTGATCTCTGGTGATATTTTAAAACAAAGATTAATCAAATGATGTCTTGTGCTTATTCTTCATAGAAGCAGACAATTTCATTTCCAGAAGGATATCTCAATTTTGCCCAGTCTGTGGACAATAAATGCTGGCAACTACCAAGATATACATATTTCAAGCAATCTGAGCACAAGAATTAGCATCACTGTGTAAGTGAAAGAAAAATAAAGTTATAAAACTTCCAATTTGACTTCAGGTAAAATACTTAAAGGAAACACCTTCCCACCACTACCTGTTAAAGTTTGCATTTCAGTCTCATCTGTGGCCTCAGGAGAGAAGCTGAAAACATTAGATATTCCTGACACTTTTATAGCTTGTGAAATTTAAAGAGCTCTCTTTTTGATCAAGAAGAAAGATTCTTATTTCTTTTTATTATTATTAGCCCTGGCATTGAAAATTAGCCCACTACAATTAAGGTTTCAACAAGAAGTAATATCTCCCTTCAGGGAATACACTGACATTTTAAATTAAGAAACATTCCTCCTAACAAGCCTATAAATCTTCCCAATTAACTGTGTTTTCCACTAGTTTATGAGTCTTCTATTCAATTTGACCATTCTAATCTCCCAAGGGGTACTGGGAAGGACAAGACCTCTTTGGAAGTAGCTTTCCATTTCTTATAGCAAAAGGCGGTACAAACTACCCCACTAACAACATTTTATTTGATACATCAGAGCTAAATGGCACCTCAAAAGATACAAAAAGACTGTTAGGGGTCATATGCCTTTAGCCTACAGCTCTCTCGGAAATTGGACCGTGGAGCCAGGGAAAATACACTGGGAAAAAAAAAATCCTCCTGGAGCTACATAAGGCTCAGAAGTCTAAGTGCAGCATTTTGCACAAAAGCAAAGCTCTCCCCAGAGAGTAGAGTCCTCCTTCCACATTCTCTACCATATCCTGACCTTGTGTTTTGCTGACACCTTCCTTGCACCACCCTCAGTGACACATTGAAAAGCCTGGAGAGTTTTTATTCTTGTCAGGTGAATTTATTGCTCTCTATATAGAAACTTCTATTTCAGCATCTCTAGAAATAGTGTTTAATGACTCTCTCTCAAAAACATTGTGCACTCTTTTCATCCAAGAGTTCTTTTCATAACCAAAGCTTTCAGGAACACACACACATAGGATCTGTCTCATAAGTGTCACAGAATCACACAGAATGGTTAAGGTTGGAAGGGACCTCTAGAGATCATCTAGTCCAACCACGTGCTCCAGCAGGGAAACCTAGAGCATGTGGCACAGAGTGGCATCCAGGCGGGTTTGGAAGATCTCCAGAGAAGGAGACTTCACAGCCTCCCTGGGCAGCCTGTGCCAGGGCTCTGTCACCCTCACAGGAAAGAAGTTCCTCCTCACGTGGAGATGGAACTTCCTATGTTGCTACTTACACCCATTACCCCTTGTCCTGTCACTGGCCACCACTGAGAACAGCTTGGCCCCTTCCTCCCTACATTCTCCCTTCATGTACGTATACATGTCAATCAGATCCCCTCTCAGCCTTCTCTTCTCCAGAGAAAACAGGCCCAGTTCACTCAGCCTCTCCTCATACGAGAGATGTTCCAGTCCCTTAATCATCTTGGTCGCTCTCCGCTGGACCCTCTCTAGAAGCTGCATGTCCCTCTTATACTGGGGAGCTCAGAACTGCACACAGTACTCCAGGTGCGGCCTCACCAGAGCTGAGCAGAGGGGCAGGATTCCCTCCCTTGACCTGCTGGCAACACTCCTCCTAATGCAGGTCAGGATCCCATTGGCCTCTTGGCCACAGGGGCACACTTCTGCCTCATGGGTAATGCTGTCAACCAGGACTCCCAAATCCCCCTCTACAGAGCTGCTTTCCAGCAAGTCAACCCCTAATCTGTACTGATCCTTCCCCAGTTGCGTACCCTGTTCTTCCCTTTATTGAACGTCATGAGGTTCCTCTCTGCCCAATTCTCCAACCTGTCTAGGTCCCTCAGACATTGGTCTGCCACTCCAACCAGTTTTGTATCATCTGCACACTTGCTGACAGTACACTCTGTCCCCTCATCCAAGTCAAGCCTAGTGTGGTGAGCTACAGAAAATGCTAGTGCAAGCATCTCTGCCACTGATATTAGATTACCTTTCCCTCCCCTCCATCCCCCCAGAATATGCATGAGTTTAATCAACAAAGAAGGTAGCAGCCAAAGAAAGAGTTAAACAGGAGAGAGAGGACAGACATGAAAATAATGCATATGCGCAATAAATGTCTCTCAAAGAAAGAACTGGAGAGAATATACGAAGAACCCTGCCTTTTTTGAAAGATTTTTATGAAAAGTCACTACCCTTATTTACAAGGGACAAGCAAGGCTGCCGCCTGACACAACATAAAGACAAAGCCACAAGAAACGCCACACAGGTAGGAAGCATAATAAGGCACAGAGCTTGAGATGGAATCATTGCTGTAGAGTACAACAGTATGTTCAGATGTATGGAGTCAGATACTTTCTCATCTAAAGCATAGTTTGCTGTTATTCTCCTGCTTTAGGATCCATGTTTTCTGATTTTGTGAGGAGGTAGATCCATCTATTTTCTTTCAGAATGCTAATCTAATAAATTCATGTTAGATGAGATCTTTATGATTATGATCGCTATTATCATTGTTTAAAAACAACGCTCTTCAAACAGGTTTCATCAAATGGCAGTCAAAAGGAAATTAGATTGACACCCTTTACCTTACACCTAAAGGTGCTGCAATCACCCGCCTATATGTTCATTCACACAACTAAAAGCAAGAGCATCTCCTTGCAAGCAGAGTCTTTACACTCTCCTACTCTGACTCCGTGAGTGGCACATTGTTCTGTACCTGAATTACTTGGTCAAGTACACATGCAGAGCTAATAGTCTTCTTCCATTAACAAAGCTCACGTAGTTGACTGACGCTCAAACAACTCATGCATGAAACTTACTCCTCAGGTATAAGATGACCTTAGAGAGACTTATCACATAGGAACACATGTTCAAGCCTGCAGGACATAGCAGCAACCCATTAACCTTGTCTTACTTTTCTCATCCACTCAGTCATCTGTTTCAGTGCATAATTCAGATTCCTATACTGTTACCACACCATACACATCATCAAGCATCCAGAATGGGAAATTACCACTCATGCAAAGAAAATAGAAGGACAGAATCACAGAATGGTTGAGGTTGGAAGGGACCTCTAGAGATCATCCAGTCCAACCCCTCTGCTCAAGCAGACACCTAGAGCATGGGGCACAGGATCGCCTACAAGTAGGTTTTGAAGGCCTCCAAAAAAGGAGATTCTGTGAGTAAATTCAGCAACACAAATGCATGCATAGGCAAAGAAGGCAGGGAAGGAAACGCAAGTAGAGTGAAGTAACAGTGACTGCCAACACTAATGATGAAACTAGGAAGATGGTGTAGGAAGTCTCCATATCATACCTTTAAAAACAGATATCCAGGGTTGCTCTCCAACTCCCCAAGGTCAGAACAGCAGAGCCACAAAAGCACACTGCTCTGTTCTAGCTTCACAACCTTGCCAAAATGATTATACTTCAAACTGCACAGATATTGCCCCAGAGCACATGGTTACCCAATTTGCTCACCAAGGGGCTTGTGCTACGTTTCACTCCAAACCAGGGTACCAATAAAGGACGGATTCTAGGATCCTAAGACTAGAAACCAACATTAAAATGTCCCAGAAATTTTATTCCTGTAACAGAAAAATTCCGCCAGCCAAGTGGTCTTATGTTTATTAAAGCATTAATGTGTAATTAGGTCTATTTATCACCCAGCATAACTGTTCATCTTAATTCAACTTGTTCCTATTGATCTTGCTGCAGCAACTACTAGTGCTGCTGTGTAAAAATCTGCACAGCGATAGAAACCTTTCCACAGATGAACCTAAGCAAGAGCATTTGCCTCATTAGTCAGGAAACACTGTCATGCTCTAATTGATTCAGAAGCAGCAGCAGAAAATAGATAACATATGGCTCCATTCCTACAGGACTGTTTAGTTAAAGAAAAAAAAAAAACAGACATCAGCTTGTTTGTTACTATCTAACAGAAAATCTCTACACATTTGCTGAACATTTACCACCTCTTCTAGAGGCACTAACAGCGTATTTTAGAGGTACAGCTTAATCTGATGTTGAATGTGATGAATTCCCTCAAGACAGTCCAAGGGATGTCAGCACTTGCCAAGAAAACATAGACAACAGGAGCTCTTCTATCTGGGGGGCAGGCAAAAAAAAGAGAAAGGAAAAAAGGAAGAAGAAAAGTAGTCACAAACATTTGGGTATTAGCAGAAGTGCTTTGAATGGAGTTGAGCATGAAACATGGAGCAGAACTGGAAGATTTTACTAAACCAAATATTCACATAACCTGAAATTCTATACTCCCTACACACATAAGTAATTTCAAAGAATACGACGATAACTACAAGCAAATATCTTCAAAAGATGTTATGTATCCTCAAACCTTTATCATTTGTCTTAGATCCAAAAAACAAACGATGAATGTGATCCATTGTTACTTAATGTAACTATGACTATTTTAAATCTAACAAAAGAATCATGCTGAATATAGGTTTCTTGTTAATCATTACAGCATTTTGCAATACAAAGAGTTGTTTTATTAACTAAATACAGCAAGTATAGTCTTAAAAATTCTAGTTTTCCCTGGATAGGGGAAGGGGAAAAAATGATAAAATTAATCAGAGCCTGTATAATGACACTGAAAATTCTTCTGTGGGACATCATTCAGCACCCGGGAATCAGGATGAGATACTGGTTCCCACTACTTTCCTCAACCCCCAAGGCTCAGGGAGCCACACAGTACACTGTAAGAGTTGTTAGATCTGACTAAAGTTGAGGGGACATCAAATATATGGCATATCTCAAACCCCAAAATAGAAAAGGAATGAAATGCTAAGAGAAAAAAAGACAGAGTGGAAATGTCAAAGTTCAGATTTCTGAGTCCACAACAAAGACACACAATGCTTCCTTTCATCACAGATCTACTGATTATCATTTAGCCCATGGAAGATTTCAAAATAGAGTCTTGGCCCACGGATGTGAAAAATGCTCATTGCCAATGACACTTCCCTTGAGCAACACAGGCCCAAGAGCCAAATGGGTGCATACCTGCGGAGAACAAGTGCATTTGGTGCCTATCAATAGACTTCAATAGGGATATACAAATATACATAGAGAGAACACTGATGATGCTCAATCTTGAGAGAATCCATGACTTCCAGGAGCAAAAGGGTTTCCAGAGTCAAAGCTCCTGATGCCTGTGGCAAGCCAGAGGTACACTGGGCCCCCCAAGGAGTCATGGCCCCTACTGTGTGGATCCTGTAGGTAGGTATGGAAACTGACAGGCCTCAAGGCACGTGGAGGTAGAGAGGTATTGCTGCATACAGATAGCTGATCCCAGAGCTACTGATCTCTCCCTGTATTGGCCTAGGGATACATCAGGAACCCAAAAATCCTCTTGGCCAGTCAGTATGAAACACAGTCAATGTTAAGAATCTGTGACACTTCCCTTAAGCAGCACAGGCCTCAGAGCCAAAGAAGTGCATGCCTGCAGAGAACACGTGGATTTGGAGCCCCAAATCAACAGGCTTCAGTATCAATGTCAACAGGCTGCAATGCCTCATTTCAGCAAAACAGGCCCCCAGAACCAAATCTTGTCAAGGAGGAGCAGATCTGGGGCCTATAGATAGCATTGAGCAAGAGTTGCAGGAAGTCAGGGTTTTTGAACTCCCACTGTGTTGGTTCATTCTGGGATTCGGGTCTTCAATGATATCTGCTAGTCTTCCAGTGTGAATAAGATATTTAACGTACCAGGTTTTCCAGAGTGTCTTTGCCTATGAAGATGTCTGAAATGCCACATCACTCCTGTGCACATTCACTGAGATATGCCTGGGCTCTTTTCTCTTCCCATATATTTTTAGCATTAATAAGTTCTACAACTTCATCACAAGGTTCTTTTTCATAAAAGGGGTGATGACCATATCTCACAGAAAATGAGGAAGCAATATAGCAAGAGAAGGTAAGGTACATACAGCCAAACAAAAGAAATGTGAGAAGTCTCCAGTTCTCCGGCAAACAGTCACATGAAGAACTACCCTGTCTTCCATCAACGAGCATGAAGCTTGCTACTGTAATACTTCACACCTCTAAAGGCCAAATCTGTTACTTTCCTCACTTCTCTTGGGCGAAAGCATGTCAGAACATGTCCTCTTCACTCCAGTGCACAGCTATAAAAGCATATCTATATTTAAAGTAAGAAAAATATAGAGAAAGACTTAGTGTGCTTATTTCTTGCAAAGCCCAGACAAGAGTAAATATTAACTACATTTTGGATAACGCTCTCCTTTGGTCTATTAGGATTCCACTATAAAGTTACCAAGAGCAACAATCTTTATTCCCACTTCCTTTCCTCAAGGGAAATTAGGACTGGGCAGGAGGGGAGGGGGAAGTAGTGACTCAGGCTTCATCAGAAAAACATTACACTTGTCAAGACAGACCAACCAGAGCCTATTACTGAAAGCTTCAATAAAGAGGACAGTATGCCCCACATACACACTTCTTGTCTAGATTTGAGACCAAAAAAATAAGCAAACAGATGCTATACCGAAGGGTGCAAAAGATGTTATTTCACATTAAAACCTTAAAATGACTGTTTTTAAGACCGTTATTTTGAAGGTTACTGTTTTAACAAACAAAGAAGGTGATGTATTGTTCTTAACTTCTGAAATGAACTCACTTGCCATGGGGACTGTTTATTAAAGTACAAATTGTAAAATATTATAGAATGTTATCAAATCTCTTATGGCTTTGTGTAGAACCCAAAGTCCCAGAGCATGTCACACATAAAACAGATTTGAGATTCTGTATCATAGGGGTGAAAGTTAAGGAACTTTGAGGGAAAGTTCCTTTGGGAAACTTTCATGGAAAAGGGAGCTTTTGTGTATGTTTAAGACTTAGAAGAATGGTGAACACTGAATTAAGTAAAAGTGACAGCTTTTTCCCTGTATGTATACACACACACTTCAAGATTGAGACATATGATTTACTTGGTTTTGCATTTTTGTTTCTCTTTATAGGGAAGAAGTAACCCAAGCAAATCATTTTGATGCATCCAAAAACATCTTTGAAACCTACAAGTAATATAAGATGCCTTACAATTACTTTCTAAACCTTAGGGAATCTTTTTTTTTTTTTTCTTCCCCAGATGCTTGCACTAGAGTTTTGAAGGTAAGGTTACCACCAAGATTTTCATGAGAAATGTCAAGGGTTCAAGGTATTTATGCATAAAAATAGTGTGTCTCCATCAGGTCAAGAGAAGTGATCATCCCCCTCTATGCAGTCCTGGGGAGGCTGCATCTGGAGTACTGTGTTCCCCAGTTCCTTGGCTCCCCAGTACAAGAGTGATGTGGAGCTGCTAGAGAGAGTCCAGCGCAGGGCTACAAGGATGATCAGGGTCTTGGAACATCTGCCCTATGGGGAAAGGCTGAGAGAGCTGGGCCTGTTCAGCCTGGAGAAGAGAACGCTGAGGGGGAACCTGATCAGTGCCTATAAATACCTCAACGGAGGGAGTGAGGAGGTTGAGGCCAGCCTCTTTACATTGGTGGCCGCTGAGAGAACTAGAGGAAACGGCCACAAATTGAAGCACCGAAAGTTCTGCAGGAACTCAAAGAAACACTTCTTGCCAGTGAGGGTGACAGAGCCCTGGAACAGGCTGCCCAGAGAGGTTGTGGAGTCTCCTTCTTTGGAGATCTTCCAAACCCGCTTGGATACAGCCCTGTGCCATGTGCTCTAGGTGACCCTGCATGTGCAGGAGGGTTGGACTAGATGAGCTCTCAAGGACCCTTCCAACCTTAAGGATTGTATGATTTACAACAAGTGCCACTTTGCTCACACAGCAAAAACTATAGATGACTCACAAGAAAAGCAGAAGTCAAGACACTCTTTAGGTTTTCTGTACTGAAGAAAAGGAACATAATTGAATGAAATGCATAAAAGGATGGTTTGTCATCTGATACTTTTCTCCCACACAAATAATCTTCAAAATCCTCCCATTTACAGTCCCTGAATCTCATCCCAACTTTTCGGCACCTACATTTCCCACACTGTGACAGGTGTTTCAGTGTTCTCCTATAAATAGCTTGTGTTCTTTAAAACAACTCAAAACAAAGATTAAGAAGGAAATGCTAACAGTAACTCTCATTCTTAACACATCATGATAAATCAGGCAGCTTCTGAGCCAGGCAACAATGAAGACACCACCAGAAAAGCAAAAGAACTGAAGACAGAACAGAACCTGATGATGTAAGTCACTGGCTATGAAAAACAGGAAGAGTTTGGTGCCAAAAATCAGGTAATAAGAACTCCTACCCTTGAAAATGAGCGTATCAGAAGTCTCAAACAGTGCCCTGGAGTCTCTCCAAAAAATCCAGTCACCTGAGAATCACTTGTAAAGAAATCAGTAAGGTGCATTACGGAGATTGCTACATATTACCTAGCACACTAGCAGAGCTATGGGAGAACTTACTTTTATCAGGGAATCAAAAGAATGCAAAGCAGCTTGATGCTACTTTTATATGTTCTACCTCATATATGCTGTCATCACATCAAACAAGGTAGCTGATGCTATCAGCTGAATCTGCCTTAGTGTTGCAAGGTTTCCAACATAACATGCTCACGTGTTGACATAATCACATTTATGTGCAGTACAATAAACAGTATATTCGCGAAAGAATGAAATAGGGACATACTCACTTTGCATTGCCTAGGAAGAATGATGCATTACTTTGCCACTGTTAGCTTAAGAGTTACATCGCATAGATTAGGAGAACGGCCACGGATTTGCTTTTGTAGTGGAACCTTTATTTGTCCCACATTTCATAGTTAAGGTATATGCAGACTATCACAATAATCCAACCCAGAGGCTCAGTTTTGGGTCCCAAAACCTGGAGCTTCGGCTTTTGGTCCCAAAACCTCGAGACTCGGTGTCAGTCCCCCCCCAAAAAAATAACACAGTATCACAATAAACCAACCTGGAGACTCGGTTTTGGCTCCAAAAACCTCGGTATACGGTTTTGGGTCCCAAAACTTCCATATTTGGTTCGCTAGCTGCCAAAAAGGGAACCCAACAGCACAATAAAACCAGCTGGAGACTTAGTTTTGGCTCCCAAAATCTTGAGATTTGGTTTTCGCTCCCAAAACCTCGAGACTTGATTTCCCCCCCAAAAAACATGAACCCACTATCACTATAAATTAACCTGGAGACTAGGTTTTGAGCCCCAAACCTCGAAATTCAGTTTTGGGTCCCAAAACCTTGAGACTCGGTTGCCTCCCCGCCAAAAAAAAAAACCCACTATCTCAATAAACCAACCTGGAGACTCGGTTTTGGTTCTCAAAGACTCGAGACATGGTTCCCTTCCCGAGAGAAAAAGAACCCACTATCACAATAACCCAACCTGGAGACTAGGTTTTGGCTCCCAGAACCTCAAGACTCGGTTCCCCTACACCCAAAAAACGAACCCACTGTCACAACCTGGACACTTGGTTTTGGTCCCAAGACCTCGAGATTCTGTTTTGGTTCCCAAAACCTTGAGATTCGGTTCCCCTACACCCAAAAAATGAACCCAGTGTCTCAATAAACCAACCAGGAGACTCAGTTTTGGTTCCCAAGACCACGAGATTCCATTTTGGCTCTCAAAAGCTCGAGACTAGGTATCCCCCCCAAAAAACATAAACCCACTATCACAATAAATCACCCTGGAGACTGTGTTTCAGGCCCAAAACATCGAAATTCGGTTTTGGGTCCCAAAACCTTGAGACTCGGTTCCCCTATACCCAAAAAAAGAACACACTATCACAATAACGGAACCTGGAGCCTCGGTTTTGGCTCCCAAAACGTTGAGTCTCGGTTCCCCTACACCCCAAAAAAGAACCCGCTCTCACAATAAACCAACCTGGAGACTCGGTTTTA
>NW_020455604.1:543078-550885 GCF_003342845.1 Nothoprocta perdicaria
AAAAAAAAAAAAAAAACCATCACAATAAACCAACCTGGAGACTCGGTTTTGCTTCCCAAGACCTAGAGATTCCGTTTTGGCTCCCAAAACCTCGAGACTTGGTTTCCCCCGCAAAATACACAAAGCCACTATCACAATAAATCAACCCAGAGAATCGATTTTGGTTCCCAAGTCCTCGAGATTCGATTTCGCCTCCCAAAAGCTTGAGACTCGGTTTCTTCCCCGCCAAAAAAAGAACTCCCCAAAACAATAAACCAACCTGGAGACTCAGTTTTGGTTTCCAAGTCCTCGAGATTCAGGTTTGGCTCCCAAAACCTTGAGTCTCGGTTCCCAAACGCCTAAAAAAAGAACCCGCTCTCACAATAACCCACCCTGGAGATTCGGTTTGGGAACCCAAGAAATCGACACTCGGTTTCGGCTCCCGAAACCTCGAGACTCGGTTCCTCCACGCCCAAAAAAAGAACCTGCTCTCACAATACCCCACCCTCGTGACTCGAGGTTTCGGCTCCTGAAACCTCGAGACTCGGTTCCCCCACGCCCAAAATAAGAACCCGTTCTCACAATAACCCGCCCTCAAGGCTCGAGGCTTGGGCTCCTGAGTGTATTCGCCTCCCGAAACCTCGAGGCTCAAGGATTGGGCTCCCGAGTGTATTCGCCTCCTGAATTCGCCTCCCCTGAGAGGGATAGAATCAGAATAGTAATCTGCCTCAGTGCAGTGGCTACTAGAGGGATTCGCACCCCTACCAGACCGGAGCGCATGTACTGCCCTTACAGTACTGCACATGGCCMTCCTGAATTTACATTTAAATCCTGGTGCTTCAACAGTCACCCAGGAAATCTATCACCCCAAACTACACGATTATGTTTCCGGTAAGAAGAACATCAGGTTTTATTCCATACAGCTCCTTAAACAGAGGRAAATACTGCTGAGCCAGTAGTGAAATGTTAACTCCGTTGAAATCACAACAAACTTTGTTATTTACTTCACTGGGACTATGCTATTGCTCAATAGGTATCAAGAGATATTAAGATGACGTTGAAAAGCACGTGAGTGTCTTCTGCATATTCAGGCGTTCAGATTTGAGGCTTTCAAGATTTCATTTCTGAATGAAGCTCATTATTTCACGGGGATTGAAGTGTATGGGGATTGAAGTGTATCACAAGATGACACCCAATTTTCGATTTAGAAATGGCCTCGGTGTGACCCAATACCTGGACTCATTTTTTTTAGGAAGGTTCTTAGAAGAAACTCTGAGTTGGCCATACAAAAAGGTTAACAGAGCACATAACTCTTTTTTAACAAAGGCATTTTTAACAAAGCACACAGCTCTGTCTCTTAGGTGGCCTTGAGGAGAGAAAAACAAGAAGTCCATTGAGGAAGCCAACYAAGCMRAAAGGGATGAAAGGGGGCAGCACCSAGATAKGAACTGACCAACCGMCAACCAAGCAGGAACGCATGCTCTCCTCATGAAGCAGAGAATTGTCCCATCAAGGAGTGCATGCCCGCGTGTAGGGATAGAGTAATTGCATTTGAGGACTGGTTATCTGCAATAAAGTAGCTTCTTCCTATGATTGATATTGAACTGTCTGAARTCCATTTGTGTTGAGCAGTTCTTACAAGATAATGGACATTTGGATGGGATGTACCTGAGCAACCCAGCATTTGAAATAAAGCAGACCTAGATGAAGAAGGACACTCAAGGACAAGGAARGCAGGASAAAACGCAAAGTAAACAACTCCCAGATGCACCAATCRGAAAGGRTGTACGCAGCCAGGGRGAAACCGCAAGTCGCCTTGTGAACAGCTTGCACCAGCCTGTCAGCATCAGCATAAGGTCCCGTGATATCTGGCAGTGCACCAATGAGAGAATGTTAGCAGGTGCATGAATAGCTCTGTAGTGTGTATAAGATGGAGATGTCTGTAATAAAGCGACTCATGCAGATCAGATTGGTCAYGGTGTGAAGTTCTTTAAAGAGTCCTCGTGACATTTGGCGTCTGAACAGGGACCCAACCAGTGCTCCTTAGCGGGAAGAGAACCCTGGATTGTGCTGAACAAGGAAGCCAGCTGAAAGACCCTCACTGTCCCGTTGAGAAGACCGAGCCTCGAAGGAGTCAGGAAGAAGAGATGCATTGCTAGCCGTTTGCAGAGACAAAGAGAATCTCACCCTGATCAGGTGAGTGGTCGCGGAGGAGATGAGGTTGACCACCAAGGAATAAGAAGCAGTCGTAAACGTCCTCCAACATATCCTCTCTAAGAGAGGGATTAGTTATGAGGTGAAAACCTTAAAAAACTTACTGGCTTGAGCACGGGATAGAAACCTCATCCCTGGGATCGATGCAGCGTTCAAGTTACCCACCTGGGAAGCCACTCCTCCTGTGAGTGAGCATTCCCCATGTGAGTGAGCACTCCCGCTGTGAGTGACAACTCCCTGCTCTGACTTTTCACACCCCTCACTAGTGAGCATTCCACCCGTGAGGGAGCACGCCCCCCAGTGAGTGAGCACTCCTCATCGGTGAGTGAGTACTCCCCTCTGTGAGTGACTGCTCCGCCCCTGTGAGTTTACACTCTGCTCCGTGAGTGAGCACTCCACTCTGTTGGAGGGAGCAGTACCTCTGTGTGTGAGCACTCCTCCTGTCAGTGAGCTCTCCCTCCATGAGTGAGCGCTCCCTCCCGCGAGGGAGCACTCCCACAGGAGTAAGCACTCCCCCCATACGAACTGCCTGCTGTGAGGTAGCACTCGACCCTGCACTGGTGATCACTCCCCTCATGAGTTAGAATTCAACCTGTGAGTGAGAACATGAGTGAAGACTCCACCTGTGCTGAGCACTGCGCCCAACCGTGAGTTGGCACTCAGCCCCCATGAGCCAGCACTCGCCCCATGAGTGAGAACTCCCCCTGTAAATGAGCATGCTGCCCCACATGCCTGGTAATTCCTCCCATGAGCGAGCATTCCCCCGTGAATGAGCACTCTGTCCCTGTGAGTGAGCACTCGACTCTGTGTGATTGAGCACTACCCTTGTGTGTGGGAACTCACCTGTTGGTGAGCATTCCACGCGTGAGTGAGCACACCCCTCCGTGCATGTGCACTCCGCCCCCGTTAGTGAGCACTGCCCTGTGACTGAGCCCCTCACCCCCCTGAGTGTGAGTGTGAGTGTGAGTGAGAACTGCTGTCTGTGAGTGCGCACTCCGTCCTGTGTGAGTGGGAACTCCCCAATGAGGGAGGACTCCACATGTGAGTGACCACTCTCCCCTGTGATTGGGCACTCAGSKCCGCATGAGTGATMACTCCCTTCCTGAGYGAACATTCAACACGTGATTAAGCAGTCTGCCCTRGGAGTGACCACTCCWRCCCCRSGGAGTTGGCACTCTGYCCCTGTGTGGCAGCACTCCCCCTGTGAGTGTGAGTTAGACCTCCGCCCCAGTAAGTGAGCACTACGCTGTGAGTGAGCACTGGGCCTGTGAGTCTGCACTCCCCCATCAGTGAGCACTTCCCCCCATGAGGAAGCATTTCCYCATGAGTGAGCACTCCCCCYSTGAGTGTGAGCGAGATCTCYCTCCTCCTGAGTGAGCAMTCCCCCYTCCRCTGTGAGTGAGCACTGCCCCTGTGAGTGAGCACTCTGACTCCTGGGAGTAAGAATTCTGCCCCCATGAGTGAGCACTCTCCCTGAGTGAGCAATCCTCCTGTGAGAACTCTGTCCGCCATGAGTGAGCACTCTACATGCCGTGAGTGAGCACTCTTCCGCCTAGAGTGAGCACACTGCCGCCGTTAGTTAGCACTCTGTCCGCCGTGGGTGAGCACTGCCCGCCATGAGTGAGCAGTGCCCCCGTGAGTGAGCACTCTGCCCCCCGTGGGTGAGCACTCTGTCTCCCGTGAGTGAGCAGTACCCCTGTGAGTGAGCATTCTGCCGGCCGTGAGTGCGCACTCTGTCAACCGTGACTGAACATTCTGCGTCCCGTGAGTGAGCCCTACCCTCATGAGTGAGCACTCTGCCCGCCATGAGTGAGCACTCAACCCACCGTGAGTGAGCAGTCTGACCCCATGAGAGAGTACTCTGCGCGTTGTGAGCGAGCACTCTGCTCTCCATGAATGAGCATTGCCCCCGTGAGTGAGCACTCTGTCCACCGTGAGTGAGGACACTGCCGCCGTGAGCCCTCTACCCGCTGTGAGTGAACACTCTGCCCACAGTGAGTGAGCACTACCCCCATGAGTGAGCCCTCTGCCCACTGTGAGTGAGCACTCTGCCCGCTGTCAGTGAGCACACTGGCACCGTGAGTGCACACTCTGCCCGCTGTGAGCGAACACGCTGCCCGCCGTGAGTGAGCACTGCCCCCTTTATTGACTACTCTGCCCATCATGAGTGAGCACTCTGCCCACTGAGAGGGAGCACACTGCCCCCGTGAGTGAGCACTCTGCCCGCCGTGAGTGGGCTCTACCCGCCGTGAGTGAACGCACTGCCCRTCGTGAGTCAGCACTGTGCCACTGTGAACGAGAACCCTGCCTGCCTTGACTGAGCACACTGCCCCCAGTGAGTGAGCACTCTTCCCGCTGTGAGTGGGCACTCCTCCCACCGTCACTGAGCACTCTGCTGCCATGATTGAGTACTCTCCCCGCCGTGGGTGAGCCCTCTGCTGCCGTGAGTGAGCACTATGCCTGCCACCAGCGAGCACTCTATCCGCCGTGAGTGAGCACTCTACCGGGCGTGAGTGAGCACTCTCCCACCATGAGTGAGCATTCTGCCCACCGTGAGTGTGCACTCTGTCAACCGTGACTGAACACTCTGCGTCCCGTGAGTGAGCCCCACCCTCATGAGTGAGCACTCTGCCCGCCATGAGTGAGCACTCAACCCGTCATGAGTGAGCAGTCTGACCCCATGAGAGAGCACTCTGTGCGCTGTGAGCAAGCACTCTGCTCTCCATGAATAAGCATTGCCCCCATGATGGAGCACTCTTCCCGCCATGAGTGTGCACTGCCCGCCGTGAGTGAGCACTCTGCCGTGGTTCGTGAGCATGATGCCGCTGTGAGTGATCACACTCCCAGCTTGAGTGACCACTCTGCTACTGTGAGTGAGCACTCTGCCCGCCGTGAGTGAGAGCATACTGCCGCCGTGAGCTAGCACTCTGCCGGCTGTGAATGAGCACTCTACCTGCTGTGAGTGAGCACTCTGCCTGCCACGACTGAGCACTCTGCCTTGGTGAATGAGCACTCTACCTGCTGTGAGTGAGCACTCTGCTCATTGTGAGGAAGCACACTGCCACCGTGAGCTAGCACATTGCTGCCGCGAGTCAGCACTCTGTCCACTGTGAGTGAGCACAATTCTGCCGTTAGTGAACCCTCTGCCGCCGTGAGTGAGCGCTCTGCTGCCATGTGTGATCACTCTTCCCACCGTGAGTGAGCACTCTGCCGCTGTTAATGAGCACTCCTCCGCCATGAGTGAGCACTCTACCTGCCGTGAGTGCGCAATCTGCCGCCTTGAGTGAATACTCTGCTGCCATGAATGAGCACTCTGCCCGCCGTGAGTGAGCACTCTGCCACCATGAGTTAGCACTCTAACTCCATGAGTGAGCACTCTGCCACCGTGAGAACTCTACCCGCCGTGAGTGATCACTCTGCCGCCATGAGCACACTGTCTCCGTGAGTGAGCACTCTGCCCTCCATGAGTGATCAACCTACCGCCGTGAGTGAGTACTCTGCCGCCGTGAGTGAGCACCCTTACCACCCTGAGTGAACACTATGTCCCCAGGAAGTGTGCACTCTGTCACCGTGAGTGAGCGTACCACCACCGTGAGTAAGCAGTCTGCCCACCATGAGTGAGCACTCTCCCATCATGAGTGAGCACTCTTCTTGCCGTGAGTGAGCACACTGCCGCCGTGAGTGAGCACTCTCCCGCCATGAGTGAGCACTCTGCCCACCGTGAATGAGCGCTCTGACGCGAGGAGTGAACACATTGTCCGCCGTGAGTGAGCACTCTTTCGTTGTGAGTGAGCACTCTGCTCGCTGTGAGCACTCTGCCACCATGATTGATCACTCTGGCTGCTGTGAGTGAGCACTCTGCCTTCCATGAGAGAGCACTCTGGCGCCATGAGTGAGAACTGTGCCCGCTGAGAGAGAGCACTATCCCGCCATGAGTGAGCATTTTGTCTGCCATGAGCGAGTACAATGCCGCCGTGAGTGAGAACACTGCCGACATGAGTGAGCACTCTGCCCAATATGACTGAGCAGTTTTCTACCATGAGTGATCATATTGCCGCCGTGAGTGAGCATTGTTCCGCCGTGAGTGAGCACTCTGTTGTGAGTTAGTACTCTGCTGCTGTGACTGAGCACCTTTACCGCCCTGAGTGAACACTATGTCCCCAATGAGTGTTCACTAGGTCCCCATGAGTGAGCATACCACCGCCATGAGTGAGCACTCTGGCTGCCGCCAGTGAGCACTCTGCGTTCCATGAGAGAGCAGTCTGCCACCGTGACTGAGCACTGGCTGCCGTGAGTGAGCACTCTGCCGCCGTGAGTGAGCAATCTGCCCGCTCTGAGTGAGCACACTGCCGCTGTAACTGAGCACTGCCCCTGTGAGTGAGCCGTCTGCCACTGTGAGTGAGCACTCTGCCCGCCGTGAGGAAGCACACTGCAACCGTGAGCTAGCACTTTGCCACCGTGAGTGAGCACACTGCTGCCGTGAGCGCTTTGCTGCCGTGAATGAGTATTCTGCTTGCCGTGAGCGAGCATTCTGCCACAGTGAGTGAGCTCATTGTCCACCGTGAGTGAGCACCGAGGCTCCCGGTTTCGGCTCCTGTGTGTAGTCAGCTCCCGGAACAATGGGGCTCCCGGTTTTGGATCCCGAGTGTAGTCGGCTCCCGAAAGCACGGGGATCCCTGTTTCGGCTCCCGAGTGAAGTCGGCTCCCAAAACCTCGAGATTCGAGGTTTTGCCTCCCGAGTGTAGTCGGCTTCCGAAAAAGCGGGGCTCCCGCTTTCGGCTCCCGAGTGTAGTTGGCTCCCAACACCTCGAGACCCGAGGTTTCGGCTCCCGACTGTATTCGCCTTGCGAAACCTCGAGACTCAATGATTTGCCTCCCGAGTGTATTCGCCTCGTGAAACCGCGAGACTCGAGGATTCGGCTCCCGAGTGTATTCGCCTCGCGAAACGTCGAGACTCGAGTTTTCGGCTCCCGAGTGTAGTGGCCTCCCGAAACCGCGGGGCTCCCGGTTTCGGCTCCCGAGTGTATTCGCCTCGCGAAACCTCGAGACTCGAGGTTTCGGCTCCCAGGTGTATTCGACTCGCGAAACCTCGAGACTCGAGGATTCGGCTCCCGAGAGTATTCGCCTCGCGTAACGTCGAGACTCGAGCTTTGGCCTCCCAAAAAGTCGAGACTCGAGGTTGCGGCTCCCGACTGTATTCGCCTACCGAAACGTCGAGACTCGAGGTTTCRAATCCCGAAATATCGAGACTCGAGGTTTGGACTCCCGAAACGTCGAGACTCGAGCTTTCGGCTCCCGAGTGTATTTGCCTCGCGAAACCTCGAGACTTGAGCTTTTGGCTCCCGAGTGTATTCGCCTCCCGAAACGTCGAGACTCGAGCTTTGGCCTCCCGAGTGTATTCGCCTCGTGAAACCTCGAGACTCGAGGTTTTGGCTCCCGACTGTATTCGCCTTACGAAACCTTGAGACTCGAGCTTTTGGCTCCCTAGTGTATTCACCTCGCGAAACCTTGAGACTCGAGGATTCGCCTCCCGAGTCTATTCGCCTCGCAAAACCTCGAGACTCGAGGTTTCGCCTCCCGAGTGTATTCGCCTCGCGAAACCTCGAGACTCGAG
>NW_020455604.1:551485-554581 GCF_003342845.1 Nothoprocta perdicaria
AAACCGCGGGGCTCCCGGTTTTGGCTCCCGCGTGTAGTCGGCTCCCAGAACCATGGGGCTCCCGGATTCGCCTCCCGAGTGCAGTAGGCTCCCAAAACCTCGAGACCCGAGGTTTCGGCTCCCGAGTGTATTCGCCTTGCGAAACCTCGAGACTCGATGTTTCGCCTCCCGAGTGTATTCGCCTCGTAAAACCTCAAGACTTGAGCTTTCGCCTCCCGAGCGTATTCGCCTGACGCAACGTCGAGACTCGAGGTTTCGGCTCCCGAGTGTATTCGCCTCGCGAAACCTCAAGTCTCGAGGTTTCGGCTCCCGAGTGTATTCGCCTTGCGAAACCTCGAGACTCGAGGATTCGCCTCCCGAAACCTCGAGACTCGAGGATTCGCCTTGCGAAATCTCGAGACTTGAGGATTCGCCTCGCGAAAACTCGAGACTCGAGGTTTGGCCTCCGAAAAAGTCGAGACTAGAGCTTTTGGCTCCCGAGTGTATTCGCCTCGTGAATCCTCGAGACTCGAGGTTTCGGCTCCCGAGTGTATTCGCCACGCAAAACCTCGAGACTCGAGGTTTCGACTCCCGAGTGTATTTGCCTCCCGAAACATCGAGACTCGAGCTTTCGGCTCCCGAGTGTATTCGCCTCGCGAAATCTCGAGACTCGAAATTTCGCCTCCCGAGTGTATTCGACTCCCAAAACCCCGAGATTTGAGTTTTCAGCTCCCGAGTGTAGTTGGCTCCTGAAACGGCGGGGCTCGCAGTTTCGGCTCCCACGTGTAGTCGGCTCCCAGAACCATGGGGCTCCCGGTTTCGCATCCCAAGTGTATTCGGCTCCTGAAAGCGCGGAGCTCCCGGTTTCGGCTCCCGAGTGTAGTCGCCTCGTGAAACCTCAAGACTGGACGTTTCGGCTCCCGAGTGTATTCGCCTCGCGAAACCTCGAGACTCGACGTTTCGGCTCTCGAGTGTATAGGCCACCCGAAATCTCAAAACTCGAGATTTCGGCTCCCGAGTGTATTCACCTCCCAAAACCTCGAGACTCGAGTTTTCGGCTCCCGAGTGTATTCGCCTCCCGAAGCGTCGAGACTCGAGGTTTCGGCTCCCGAGTTTATTCGCCTCCCAAAATCTTCGAGACTTGACGTTTCGGCTCCCGAGTGTATTCGCCTCCCGAAACCTCGAGACTCGAGGATTCGCCTCCCGAAACCTCGAGACTCGAGGATTCGCCTCGGGAAACCTCGAGACGCGAGCTTTCGTCTCCCGAGTGTATTCGCCTCGTGAAACCTCGAGACTCGAGGTTTTGGCTCCTGAGTGTATTCGCCTCCCAAAATCTCGAGACTCGAGTTTTCGGCTCCTGAGTGTAGTCGGCTCCTGAAACCGTGGGACTCCCGGGTTCGGCTCCCGAGCGTAGTCAGCTCCCGAAACCGCAAAGCTCGTGGTTTCGGCTCCCTCTTGTAGTCAGCTCCCGGAACCGCAAGGCTCCCGTTTTCGCCTTCCGAGGGTAGTCGGCTCCCAAAACCTCGAGACTCGAGGTTTCGGCTCCCGAGTGTATTCGCCTTGCGAAACATCAAGGCTCCCGGTTTCGCCTCCCGAGTGTATTCGCCTCGCGAACCCTCGAGACTCGAGGTTTCTTCTCCCGAGTGTATTCGCCTTGCGAAACCTCAAGACTCGAGGTTACGGCTCCCGAGTGTATTCGCCTCCCGAGGTTTCGGCTCCCGAGTGTATTCGCATCCCGAAATCTCGAGAATCGACGTTTCGGCTCCGGAGTGTATTTGCCTCGCGAAATCTCAAGACTCGAGGTTTCAGCTCACGAGTGTATTCGCCTCGCGAATCCTAGAGACTCGAGGATTCGGCTCCCGAGTGTATTCGCTTCGCGAAACCTCGAGACTTGAGCTTTTGGCTCCCGAGTGTATTCGCCTCGCGAAACCTCGAGACTTGAGCTTTCGGCTCCCGAGTGTATTCGCCTCGCGAAAACTCGAGACTCGAGTTTTCGGCTCCCGAGTGTATTCGCCTCGCAGAACTATTACTCTCCCGGCTTCGGCTCCCGCGTGTAGTCGGCTCCCAACACCTCGAGACCCGAGGTTTCGGCTCCCGACTGTATTCGCCTTGCGAAACCTTGAGATTCGATGATTTGCCGCCTGAGTGTATTCACCTCGTGAAACATCGAGATTTGAGCTTTCGCCTCCCGAGTGTATTCGCCTCGGSAAACCTCGAGACTCGAGCTTTCGCCTCCCGAGTGTATTCGCCTCGTTAAACCTCGAGAGTCGAGGTTTCGCCTCCCGAGTGTATTCGCCTCCCAAAATCTCGAGACTCRAGTTTTCAGCTCCTGAGTGTAGTCGGCTTCTGAAACCGTGGGACTCCCGGGTTCGGCTCCCGAGCGTAGTCAGCTCCCGAAACCGCGAGGCTCGTGGTTTCGGCTCCCTCTTGTAGTCGGCTCCCGGAACCGCAAGGCTCCCGTTTTCGCCTTCCGAGTGTACTCGGCTCYCAAAACCTCGAGACTCGAGGTTTCGGCTCCAGAGTGTATTCGCCTTCCGAAACCTCGAGGCTCCCGGTTTCAGCTCCCGAGAGTATTCGCCTCGCGAAATGTCGAGACTGGAGCATTCGACTCCCGAGTGTATTCGCCTCCCGAGGATTCGGCTCCCGAGTGTATTCGCATCCCGAAATCTCGAGAATCGACGTTTCGGCTCCTGAGTGTATTTGCCTCGTGAAATCTCAAGACTCGAGTTTTCGGCTCCCGAATATATTCGCCTCACGAAACGTCGAGACTCGAGGTTTCGGCTCCTGAGTGTATTCGCCTCGCGAATCCTCGAAACTCGAGGTTTCGGCTCCCGAGTGTATTCGCCTCGGGAAACATCAAGACTTGAGCTTTCGGCTCCTGAGTGTATTCGCCTTGCGAAACCTCGAGACTCGAGCTTTCGCCTCCCGAAACCTCGAGACTCGAGGATTCGCCTCCCGAAACCTCGAGACTCGAGGATTCACCTCGCGAAACCTCGAGACTCGAGCATTCGGCTCCTGAGTGTATTCGCCTCGCGAAACCTCGAGACTCGACGTTTAGCCTCCCGAGGGTATTCACCTCCCGAAACATCGAGACTTGAGCTTTCGCCTCCCGAGTGT